>NC_056722.1:4474892-4519892 GCF_018831695.1 Puntigrus tetrazona | reverse complement strand
TTTTTTTATTTTAAGTGCAATTAATCATTTGACAGCATTATCATATTTACACATAGAAAAAAAATCATTTATGCATTTATATATCTGTATAAAAGAAAGTATAAATGCATGCTACATATTGTGTGTGTGTGTGTGTGTGTGTGTGTGTGTGTGTGTACATGTAGAATACAAGAATAAAAAACAAATATATTCAAAATAACATATAAATCAATCCTATTGCTTTGTCGCTGGCGTAACTGGCGAATCAGATGTTAGTCTAATTACTCGTATGAGATCAATATCTGAAAGAGTTTAGCTGGAGAGCAGATGAAAGTAAACAGAGTTACGCTGAAAGAGCAGCGAGATCACAGACTGTGGAGGAACCTCCGGCTGTGGATGAAGAAACTTTCTAAACACGTTTAGCAGAGAAAAGGCAAGGGAACTCGTATAAACCCTCAACACAATCGCATTGGTTCAGAAACAGAGGCCGGGGCCCGAGGAAAAGCGCAGGAGTCTGGAGAGCCAATATGATGAAACTCCATTACTCGCCCACCGGACAGAGAGGATCATGGGAGATAAACGTATAACAGAGTCCATCCAAAAACCGCAAGCCACTGGTATATGTTTAATAGCACAAAGTCGAACATCTAAACAGGTTAAATTATAGCTGGATAAAGTGATGTCAAAAGTACCAGCAAGTCTATACTACAAGAAAAAGTCTGTCTACAGTATCACTAGTACAGAGAAAAAAAATAGAATTAAATATAAATACATAAATACATTGGGCAATGATTAAAAAAAAATTCCTTTAAATTTGTGTCATGATTTAAATTTAATTTCAGTGGTATTTTTCATATATAGACATATTATATTTATTTAATATTCATAATAAATATATTTATACTAAAAGTAAATTTCTATATTGCTATAAGTCTAGCAATATTTTATAATAATAGTATTTTTATTTTTATAATTTAAAAAAATAATATAGTATTTTAATAATATTCAGCTTGATATATATTTAGTATTTTCATATTAATAAGTGGCACAAATATTTCTATATTTTTTAAACATGCATATGTATGTAACATTAATATTAATATTGTTTTAACACTTTTGAACTATATATATATTTAATATATTAAAGCTTTTAAAATAAAAAGAAATCTGGTTTTTAATATTAAAATATTATTTAAATAGGTGCATTTTAATTTAAAAGTATTGTCACGAATCACAGAAATGGACTAGAACTGAATACGTTCCTGGCGCTCTTATAAACCCATGTTTGGCAGCAGTCTTGTGTTTGTATGAGTGTGTCAAAGGTCAAAGGGCACTCACGGACGAGGTCACAGTGAGAAAATGAAGCTCTTTGAGACCTGCACACCTGTGAGAATCAGCTTTATTCTCTGCTAGCACAGCCCTTCACACGCTAAAGCACAGCACAAAAGATCCCGCTATCAGCTGAGCGATGCAGGACGGGATTTCTGCCAGCTCAGCCTTGAGACTCTGAATACAGAACGAATTCGACTCGAAATCCACCTCAACAGTGCAGCTGGAGCTCCCGAGGGACGGCGAGCCGGACGACCCTATGAGCGCACGGCGGTCACAACAATATGTCCCTCGTTAGATAACATTGTTCTGGAAGAAACAAAGAAATGAACGTTGATGTTCGATGTCAGTCAAAACATCCAGAAAAGAGAGCTCTGTTAGGTCTTTCCAGGGACACTGTATTGTCAGGATTGACAAAGATAATAAGTTTTATTTATTAAAAAAAAAAAAAAAAATATATATATATATATATATATATATATATATATATAAATAATATTAATTTTTATTAATTTTTAATATATAACATTTTAATCTTTACAATTATATAGTAAAGTGTATCCATTGTTATATTTTTTACTATATATATATATATATATATATATATAATTTATTTATTTTTATTTTTTTACTATATATATATATATATATATATATATATATATATATATATATATATATATATATTAGTGCTGGCAAAATGATTATTTATATGCATAAATACAGTTTTTATTTATATGCATTATGTGGAATATTTACATTTACATTTATATAATTTATAATATATTTATTATACAAATAGAACTATTTTCTCACACACATGCACGTGTGTGTGTATTTCTACATTCATAATAAATATGCATTTATACTTCATTCCTTGTCACACGGTTTCTGAAAGCAGAAGCACACACCAAATCTGCACAACCATACACTGATTTCATAAAACGCTTTTTTGCAAAACACACACAAATCCAGCTGGAATTAATGTTAGGGTAAATGTTTTTCTGAACGCAGTGCTTCACTTCATTGTTTCTCAGCACACTGAGGACTGAAGGTTTGGCTCTTCTTGTGTCGGGGCATCACAGGGTCAGTAAGGGACGTTTATCCGGCTTTAATGAAGTGGCAGGGCTCTGGTTTGGCTGCGGCGGATGTCAGGCCGTGGTATTTAGCTTTGTGGGACTCTGAAGCGCTCCCTGAGTGGAAGAGACGTCGCAGATGGTTAAATGTCAGTGTTGTATATGGGATGTGGAGAGTGGCTGGACGTCTCATTAGTGTTATCACCTGCCAGAGGGACTGTCCTCCAGAAAATGGGCCTCTTTCTCTCTCTCTCTGTCTGTCTGCGCTTTAGTAATAGCTTTGGATTGAATGCAGTTTTGGCAGAGAGTTCTGGGTAAAGCATTTACACGGTCAACCAATCATTTATTTATTTCCCCCCCACCGACTAGGGGTGAGTGATATATCCTCAAAATTATATCACAATATTTTACAAAAATAATATACAATAAATAAATAAATTTTATATATATATATATATATATATATATATATATATATATATATATATATATATATATATATATATATATATATATATATGTGTGTGTGTGTGTGTTACAAAAAATACATTGAGTTACTAAAAATTATATCAATATTTTAGATATTTGTAATAATGTTATTTATGACGATATATAAAAAAATAAATTATATATATATATATGTATATATATATATATGTATATATTTAAAATTGTATATATATATATATATATATATATATATATATATATATATATATATATATATATATATATATTGTGTTACAAAAAAATACATTGAGTTACTAAAAATTATATCACAATATTTTACAGATATTTGTGATAATGATATTTATGTAAATTTATATGTAAATATATATCAAATAAATCGGGTGACAATTTAAAAGTACTTACTTAACACTGAACATTTGTAACATGTCATCAGTGACACTAGCCCCTTCGTTATTATATATAATATATATTACATATTATTTAGCGAATTTATGTATGTGTTTATCTTTTTATACCTTTTAAAAAAAAATTGTCAACAACATATAAATATGATGCAACTACTATTCTCATGATAAGAAGCTTTAAATATTCTTAAAATATATACAAATTTATACAATATATTTTAATACTAATATATATATATATATATATATATATATATATATATATATATATATATATATATATATATATATATATTTTTTTTTTTTTTTTTTTTTTTTTTTTTATAGATTTTTTGTATGGTTTAAAATTTATATATGACAATTGTAGCTTAGTTTGATTTAAAAAGGTTAAAAAAAGGGTAAAACACATGGGGAGGGTTGGGTTCTGGGCTGTGTGAACAGGAGGTCAAAGGTGACGAGTGTTTAAGCTTTGGGGACAGACAGCAGATCTCCTCATTTCCAGCGTAAGGAGCCCATAATGACGCCTCCAGCAGACCTGTGTGCTCGGCCTCCATTGATTTCTCCCCGCAGATCAAAGTCTCGCTCCAGAGAAAAGGCCAGCCGAGAATCTTTCATCAACAAATCCCTGACCGTTCGTAACCCTCAACCCAATCCTAACAAACCTGCTCCTAAACCAGAGCGGCGCACGGTGGAAAAACATTTGCTAAACCAAAGCAAAGCCACGCCAGTATTTACATATGATCTGAACGAGAGCCGTGTTTAGAGACGAGTCTCAGAGAAGCACTAATGAGGGCTGGACAGCAGACAACCTGGGTTTCTCTGAATACAGTCACACGCTTCCCGTTAAAGGCCCTTGTGCGTCGCCTGCGGCATGGAGATTGTTGCCATGACTGCGCGCATTTACAGCTCCATGGTGACGGGACAGAAGCGGTCGTCGAGAGAGAGAGAGGATGTTTGCACATGATGGGGCGGATATTTGGGTAAGGAGCTTCATGGGACGGACGACTTTACATCACGGCAAACACTGATAAACACACCAAAACATTAAGGCATCTGATATACGTGCAGTATTTCACAACATCTTGTGTTTAAATATGTATAATCTATTTTAGATTTGAAAAACTTACTTTTCTGCCTATTTTCAAAGGAAACCTTTCTCATGTATTTATTTATTTTTATTATTACAACAGATAAAATGCTTTTTGTTAATGTTAAGTTTAATTTTAGTATTTTTCATTAGTTATTTATCATTTTTAATATTTTTTGCTACTTAAAAAATAATAATAATAATAATAATAATAAATAAAGAATATATATATATATATATATATATATATATATATATATATATATATATATATATATATATATATATATATATATATAACAAATCCAGGCCTATTTAGAAAAATAAATACATTCATATTCATAAGATGTAAAATACTCTTAAATAAATAAAATAAAATATTGCAGAATATACACATATATATATATATATATATATATATATATATATATATATATATATATATATATACACACACTTGATACAGAAATCTTAACATGCTTAATACTAAATGCTACTTAATAAGAACATTATATTAAACCTGCTTTATTTTTAAAAAACTGTACTTTAAATAATTTAACTTCGAGCTACATTATAAAAATGATGATATAAATTGCTGCACATGGACATGAACTGTCCTGCTGTACAGATTTGTTAAACTATTCATGAGAAAAATACATTTTAAGGTAGCAAGCGCTGACCACACCTGAGCATCATGCCTCGACCGTACAATACAAGACACGCATATTAAAATAAATAAATAAATAAATTGCAAATTCTAGGCAAATAAGCTCATAAATGTCTTCCCAGGTGCACTGCATTACAGGGTCATCTTCCCCAGTGCTCGATTTGCGAGTGAAAGCGTGGTGAAAGAGCACATCTCTCACTGATCCTCACACGCTGACCACAGACAGACACATATAAACAGATCCACAGGCCAGAAAACCTGCATGTGTGGTGATTATACGCCGTTCTCACGTCTGACGCTGGTGCAAACACACACACACACACACACACACACACACTCGACAAGAAGACATTCGCTGTACTTCTACATACAATGGAGACAAACGCAGCTTCTCACGTGTGTCTCAGTCGATGCCGATCAGTGATCGATTCACAGCGCTATGAGGTACTGTATGAGAAACTAGGAGTCCAATGAGATGAATCACGAAATAAAGTTGTCTAAGAGATCCAATAAGTCTCCCGAGCTATCACAGTAAAATGTTCATAAAATAAAATAAAATGCAATACAATTCTCAAGAAAAAAAAACATTATATATATATATATATATATATATATATATATATATATATATATATAAATATATGAAATATAAATATAAATATATATATATATATATATATATATATATATATATATGAAATATAAATATATGAAAAATATATATATATATATAGATATAGATATGAAAAAAATATATATATATATATGAAATATAAATATATCTTAAATATAGAATGTAAAAATACATGTTTAAAGATAAACTGTGCTAAAAATATATAAATATTATTTTTTGTATTTACTGCATTATTAGGATTTGTTATGTAATGAAATTTAGCACAATAAATGTTGTTTTTTGTCAAGAATAAAAATTAATATACATAAAAAATACAACTAAAATATCAAGAAGCATAAACAAATGTGCTATTAAGCTGATAAACTATTACTCTTGCGGAGAAATCAAGTAAATATTTTAGCTTAAAGAAGTTTGACTGACAAAAAAAAGCCATGTGCTGCTTTAGCTCATAAGCAACATAAATTGAAGTGTGTCCAAACATCTGCCCGGTGCAGATACAGCAGCGTGACTGTACAAGGTGACTGTGAACGTGGCTCAGATAAGCAGGATAAACGCAGAGCTCCTCCGTCTCTCGGGCTGCACCTGCACACTAAACATGAGATAAACACTAGCCTGAGAGAAGCGTGGGAAAACATGCACGCTTTTCATGAGGGCCACTGCACTAAAGTACTTCGCTTTTACTTCCATAATGTGTTTTTTATTATTACTTACGTGTCTCTCTCTCTCTCTCTCTCTTTTAAAAGCATAAAGATTTTTTATTATTATTATTTTTTTAATTATTAAAAAATATATTAAACAGGTTTATGCTTAAATGCTTTAAATTTGTTTTGTAGATAAATATGCATTGTGCTCATTTTGGTACATAATGGCAGACCATTTAAATTACATTATTTAAAATAATAATAATAATATTTATTATTATTATTATTATTATTATTATTATTATTATTATAAAATTGTTTTATTTTTATATTATTTTACTACATAAATTATTTAATTAATCATTTGTCATTTTTGTATTATTTAATATATTATTAATGCATTTAAAATAATTGAATACATTGTATATTAAATACAATTTAAATCTAAATAAATAAAAAATAAGTAACCATGGCCAAACTTTTGCCTGCTAGATTAAACGCATTTTATTGATTTTGTAACGTTTTTTTATAGCTCAGGAGACATAAAGGAGCTCCATGGAATAACATTTTGTTCACTTCTAATAATTAATTGAAAAATAAAGAAGGTCAGTGAGATAAATGAAAGAAAGTGGTTGAAAGCAGAGCAGATGAGCGCATTTCACAAAGACTATGAAGACGAAGAGGGTTCATCTTGACGTGTATGCTCTCTGGATGATCACAAAAAGCTAAAAAAAATTTCGGCTGTATCACCCGTCTCTAATGGACTCTCAGTGACGATGGAAACAGAGCAATTCATATTCAGTGTGACAGCGAGGGCAGAAAACACCGCATAATGCATATCATTACTAGGAGATCACTATCCAACTCTGAAAACAAGGGCCGGAGTCATTACATCAAACGAATGACGTGTTAAATCGTTCACGTTCATAGAGATGTTTGTAAAACAGTGATTCAGCCTGAAATGCGAGTCTATTCTGAGCTTTCAGAGGGAGGCCAAGGACGCGCTGGAGAACAGGCAGCGAGCGTCTGGAAGGATTAGTCTCTTCTCTGAGCGTGTGGGACTCAAGCTCATGCCCTCTCCTTCCATTTCCACAACATTGGATCTCAACAGGACCCTAAGCATCTGTTTACCGGTCGGTGTGAAGCGGCCATCTGCCGTGTCACATTCAGAGAAAGACTTACGAGTCGAAGCTAGCAGGAGGCTTTTCAGCGGCGTCCTCCGAGCCGGCGGTGTTACGAGCGCGGGGCCCTAGCAAATCTGTGCCCTTTCTCGCTATTTCTCTCGCTTTTTTTTTGGGACTCTCCGTTATTTTGCCATTGTTGTCACATTACATCGACCAAAAACCACGTATGATAAATTGAAAACATTAACAGCAATTTTTGTATAATAAAGGTTTTATTTGCACTCGCTATGAGTGAGTTTTTTTGCGAGTGTTTCGTTGTCTTGCAATGGGACTGCATTTAAATAACAATAATTTAGTTTTTAGCACTTTATTTAAATTATTTGAATAAATTGCCTAATCTATTAAATTCATTCAACTTAATAAAATTAAATAAATGTAATTTAAAATTAATTTAAATACAAAAGTGTATTAAATTAATATAATAAATCGGCTAATTATTGTGTTTATATTTAGTTTATTTTTGATTGTTTTTCTGGATTTTATACAAATGTATTATTAAAAGACTATTATTAACTACCCAAGTGAGCTCGAACAATTCCTTGGTTTAGTTGAGAAGTTTCATTTAAAACAGGCAGTTTATCTCTTGCCTATCAAAGATGGTGCTCATTGAAGTGACTTCGCGTCTCATTCTGTGCACGGTGAACATGTTATTTCTAAATAAAAATAAATGTGCATATTTATTATCATGACTGTAATCACGATAATAATGCATTTTCATAATAATAAGCACATGCTGTAATATATTTCGACGGGTCGTTGTCCATGCCTAGTTTTGATTTATTCCTCCAAAAATGTGCCAATTTTTAGGACTGTATTCTGGGATTCTTCCCGTGTTTTCGTGATCTTTCACCAGGAGCAAACGGCACAGGATAAACACAAACATTTGGCAGGACAAGCGAGCTTCGCTGACGTGCGCTTCCACTCCGCCGACGCTCCGGCTGATTTAAGGACACTTTCCCCCTCGTGAAGCACGGGGCAGACGTCTGCGGGAGTCGTGGTTAATCATCGGACGCCACACATGACGACTCAAAGGCTGATAAACGCGTCTTGGAGGGGAAACGAGAGCTCTTAACCAATCACTAACACATCAGAGAAGAGGCCTGGGCCTGCGGGTCCTCGTGAATCATGCCTCTAGAGAAGCACCTGACAGGAAAGAGATCTCCAGCGCGGCCCACGCCGTCCGTCCGTCACGCATCGGTGCGCCGCGCTTGTTTAGTGTTCGCATAAACAGCTGGTGAATAAAGTGTGTTGACTCAACAGCATGCAGACGTTCGGAATAAATTGGATTTTTAATGTGCTCGAAGACTAGAAAATTCAACTTTTAATTTTACAATATATCCACCTGGAAAAGAGTTCTATTGTAATATTATTTTACTGCTTTAACTATATTCTTAATGTAAAAACCGTGGCCTGTAGTGTACATATGTATGCTATTTGTATGTTATTTGAAACCATATCCTCTTTTCTGCTTCGTTTGTTATCCGTTTCAGTTTTACGTTAGGCGGCGTATCCTTTAAGTAACTTATTTAGTTAATGCTTTCATAAAGTGCTCGACCTTTTGCGCGACATCTTCCCAACAAAAACTAAATATTAAAAAAAGAGAAAGTTTACAAAAACGCTATGTCACTTTTACTTATTAAATAAAATAAAAAAACGTAAAAATAGTAAATAGTGCCATTTGTGAACATTTAAACGGCACTAGATAGCAATAAAAAAATAATAGTCAGTTAGTAACGCGTAAATGCTAAATAAATCCATAATAACCATAATGGTACACTTATAATAAGTATTTATTTTTGGATTATTGTAGCCTGGTTGGGACGTTAGCGCTGCGGAGGAACACATAGACCTGAACTTAAAGAAGTAGTTCCGGTTAAAAGCTTATTTTTTTTATTAAGCACCAACAGTAACATAGAACTGCTTTAAAACCGATATTATGTTTCTTCTCTAATTTTAAATACAAGTATAGCCCGAAAAAAAAACCCTAGACAGATATCGTCTTTATCTTATGAGACGACAGCTCGATTATAAAGCTCGGGATTAACATCTTGAAAAGTAGAGCTGGTTATATACTCTTAATAGATTCTGACTAAGTCTATTGCATATTAATTCTGTCAATGAAAAAACCATTTAATTAGGAATTATAGTATATGTGGGCACAGAGAGAAGGATAAAAATAAAACATGATCTTTAGGTAATATCCTGATGATTTTTGCCATAAAATAAAAACATTTTGACCCATGCAATGTATTTTTGGCTATTGCTGCAAGTACACCCATGCTACCTATGACTGGTTTGTGCTCCAGGCTCTTATATATAACCTTTCTTGGCCGACAGGTAGTGATAGATGTTAGCTCCAGGTGTAAAAACATGCCAGTTGCAATCGCCTCGCTGCGCACAAGCGCAAACCTGAAGACATACAGTATAATTATCCCTCTCCGGCGGCCGAAAGCGAACCACAGCCACTGTCAAAACTGCCACTTTAGCATAGAGAGAAATCTGTCGAGTTTAGCGGGAGGTGTGGAAACAGAAGAGCTTTTTATAAAGCAGGCTAACGCCGCTGACAGGCTGCACGGGTACGAGAAAGACAACAGCTGGAGATCGCAGGGTGATTTCTGCGAGGAGCGGTAAGTAGCTTCACGCGCCTATTTTTAACACGACATGGGAGTCTGCTGCGCATAAACTGATGACATAAATCAACAGCGTATGATGAAATCTGGAGCTGCTGAGGAAAGCAGGAGGAAGACGCCGGGACGTGAAGTCTGCTGATTCAGCACCACGGACAGCAGCTGCCGCCGAAAGCTGTCAGGAACACATCTAGGTCATATTTCATCCCACAGAAACAAGATTTTCTTATATATCCTGACAGTTACACGCAGAGAGAAACATTGGGAATCGGTTTTAATGTGAGGTTTCGTTCTACTGTTTCTAGTCAGCTCTGGAAGACTGCACTTAAGTAGAAGTGGAACGAATTATTATGGATTAAACATTTCTGGAATGCACTGATTAACTGTTTGAAAAAAGGAACATGCATTAATAAAAATAAGCTAAATGAGCGCATTTCACCCTCCATTCCTCATTACTGTAATGAAACTGATTGTCGTTAGCGCAAGGCAAGAAACTGATTGTATGTTTTTGTGCATCACGGCGGTGCTCTACTGCCTTTAACGAATGAATGCAGCGGTTCCCGATCTGGGGGGCATGGAGTTATGATGAGGGGAATGCAGCAAGGCTAGTGTACTTACAGTCAGGCAATATTTATAGGCATGCCCTCGGAATTTTAAGAGAGGAAAACGGCCCAATGAGGCGAAAACATCTGCAGTATTCAGTCCGTGATGCTTCGCTCTATTAATGTGCGCAAAGTCCACTCAAATAACACGCAGACCGAACCAACAGTGGTAACATGACTCTCGTGACACCATGCCCCGCTCACATACTCTGATAACAATATCTTTGTAGGACTATAAGAACACTTCCATCTGACTAATATATCGATATCCAATATTAATTAATTTTTCTGTCCAATTTTTATTGCGTTACGGTCAATAAACCTGGTTATATTCATTTCCTTGTGATTTTTAAATTCAGTATCATTCCAATTATTAAGTTAAATTAAAAAAGTCTTGAAATCAATGAATGAATAAAGCTGCTTTATTTACTTTGCTTCCACTCTAAAATGGTTCTACTCTACTCTTTTACTTTAATAGTTTCTTATTTATTTTATTTTTTTAAGTTTTCACACACTGAATTTGTGGTAATTACCGTTAATGAATGACAATGTTTCAAAATAAATCTTTAAAACCTACGAATTTAGGCAAAATCTGCTTAACTGTCATTCCAACAATGGCACAATTCAGAAATATTTCAAATTCAAATCAAATTCTAATTTAAATATATATATATAAATATAAAATATAAAAATATGTATAAAAAGAAGTGTGCAAAGTATAAAAAATAAAATAAAGTATAGAATATAAAATATAAAGTATAAGATATAAAGTGTAAAGTGGCTGTGCGAATGTCCACATATATTTGTTATTATTGTATTTGTTATTATTATTTTGCCGTTTTTCATGAAATTATTTATATATATATATATATATATATATATATATTTTTTTTGTTTTTTGTTGTCAAGCGCTCGTGCAAACACGCTGGCCGCCGCTCAGACCATTAAATTAGATTGCTTATTTATATGTTTTGTTCGGCTTTGACATTTATTTTATTTACACGCGCCAAAGCTAAAAAGATATAAATAAACGATCTAATTTAACGGTCTGAACGGCAGCCGGTGCGCTTTCGTGAGTGCTTGACAGCGCCGCAGCCTTTAAACGAACATAAAGGGCATGCGAAAGATAAATGTTGTTAAGGATATCATTCATCTTCGGGCAGATAAACACACCTGTCATCAGTTTCTGTAAGGCTGTTATTGACTGTTTGCACTAGTGGCTGGATGGCTGCCACTGAATGTACAAGTATAATTAATAAGAGCCAATTACAGCAGATCCACAACACAAAGGCGGCGCGCGTCTGTCACTTCTCATTTATTTGCTAACAGGATATTTGGCAGAGCTGGACTCAATGAAGCAGGACCACATCAAACTACTGCGCTCACTAAACTAGCAAACCCTCATGCCTTATGACCTTCACACGCGAATGTTTGAAGAACGCATCTAAATCATTCAGTCTTCAGTTGTTGTTCTCTGATCATGGAAAAAGGACAATCCAGCCCCTGCTTATGATGATGATGATGATAATTATATCAAATATCTCATTTAGCGGCTATTGGATTCTGTGTAAGTGATCTCAGAGGATGTCAGGGCAGCATGAGCACGTTTAATAGCAGCAGATCTTATTTGAGAGGGTGTCGTGTTCGGACCGATACACCGCTGATTGCATCTACTGCGCTCTGGACAATGACATCATACTCAATTACAGCAATTAAAGAGAGGGGCGGCCACCTATACACCATTACACTATTGATATACAAATGATATAAAGCGCAAGACTCGATAAACTGTTCTAAATGGTTGCTAGGGTGCTCTGAGGGGTTGCTATGGTGTCACCAGGGTGTTCCGGGCGGTTCCTATGGTGGCTGTTATGTAAGAAATAACATGCAAAGTATAAAATTGTTAAGGTGTTGCTACTAGAGTGCTTTCTAAGGTGTTCTGGGTGGTTCTAAAGCATTCTGAGTGGTTTATATGGTGTTGCTAGGGTATTCTGGGTGGTTGTTATGGTGTTACTAGGTGTTCTCGGTGGGTGATATATGTAGGAAATAACATATGGTGTGCTGAGTGGATTCAATGGTGTTGCTGAGATGTTCTGGGTGGTTGCTATGAAGTTGCTAGAGTGTTCTGGGTGGTTTTTATTATGTTGCTAGGTGCTTTGGTGGCTGTTAGAAATAACATATGGTATATTATAATGTAAATAAGGTGTTGCTAGGGTGTCAGACTGGTTTATAAGCTGTTGCTTTGTATATTATAAAGTTGCTACTGTGTTGCTAGAATGTTCTGGGTGGTTGTTAATGCTTTTCTAGGGCATTCTGGTTGCTATGGTGTTGCTAAAGGTGTTCCAGGTGGTTGCCATGGAATTTCTTGTGTTTATTGGTCATTTCTATTTAGGAAATGAATCGTGGTATATTACTTAGTTGTTTTTTGTGTTTCTAGGGTGTTGCTATGGTATTGCTAGGGCATTATGGGTGGTTGCTATGGTGTGGCTAAGGTGGTCTGGGACGTTACTACATAGGAAATAAGATGTGGTAAGCTATACTATACCATTATTATGGTGTAGATAGGGTGTTGTGGGTGGTTGCTGTGGTGTAAATTCAAGCAGTCACTATTAGGTTGCTAACTGGTTTGTGTTTTTTCTATGACATTGATAGAGTGTTCTCAGTGGTTGCTACAGCTTTGCTAGGGTGTTGTGGGTACTTACTATATAGGACATTAGATGTGGTATATTATATAGTTGCTATGGTGCGAACAGGGTGTTCTGGGTGGTCACTATGGTGTTGCTAGGGGGTTTGGGTGGTTGCTATTGTGTTGCCAGTGAGTTCAACTGGTTGCTATGGAGTTTCCAGGAGGTTTGGGTCATTGCTATGGTGTTGCTAGAGTTTCCTGGGTGGTCACTATGGTGTCGCTACAGGTTTTAGGGGGTTGCTATGGTGTTGCTAGGGTTTCCTGGGTGGTCACTATGGTGTCGCTACAGGTTTTAGGGGGTTGCTATGGTGTTGCTAGGGTTTCCTGGGTGGTCACTATGGTGTCGCTACAGGTTTTAGGGGGTTGCTATGGTGTTGCTAGGGTTTCCTGGGTGGTCACTATGGTGTCGCTACAGGTTTTAGGGGGTTGCTATGGTGTTGCTAGGGTTTCCTGGGTGGTCACTATGGTGTCGCTACAGGTTTTAGGGGGTTGCTATGGTGTTGCTAGGGTTTCCTGGGTGGTCACTATGGTGTCGCTACAGGTTTTAGGGGGTTGCTATGGTGTTGCTAGAGTTTCCGAAGTGGTAACTATGTTGGAAATAAGATGCAGAAAGCTCTACAGTTAAATTAGACAATTAGCAGCTTTTTATACAAAGCCATTTCACTGCAGAATGTCACGTCTGACCAATCACAATCAGCTTATCCAGAGAGCATGATAAATATTTAATTTGATATACATGTACAGTATGAGTCTATATTTCCAAGATTGGATGTTTGTATATAGACAGGGAAGAGTCTGCGGCAGCGGAGCTTGAGCTTGAATCTTTAACAGGCTTCACTGTAATATTAACAAGTTTTAAATCAGAGGCAGAGCGAGAGATGGAAACAGCAGGAGTTTCACGGCTCAAAAACAAATCCTCTAAAATATCAGGCAAGCAGACAGACCTCAAGGACGCCCTTCAAATATTAAATCAATATAACACATGTCTGCTGCTGCTATTTATAAACGAGAAGGGCAAAAATATTCGGCTATCAATAAAAGAAGAATGACAGATCAGGGACAATACAAAAATCTCACGCATCTCTTCTTTCTACAATTTTACAGTCTCCGTTCGCTCTCCGACTAATCTCATCAATTTTAAATCAGGAGAAACTAAGATAAATGAAAATAACTCTGCACTATGTAAGTCAATTAAATATCACACTTTTAATTCAACAACAACAAAAATAATAATAAAATAATACTTATTTTAAGTAATATTATTAAAATTTTTGCTATTTGAGATTTTCACAATTTTCCTTGTACATATTTTAAATTACAAAAAATATTTTTTCCAATATTAAGTTAAATTAATAATTAATAAAATTAATTTAAAAAAACTAATTATAAAATAATATACTTTTTCTTTACCATTTTTTGTAGCAATGTCACATTGGCATTATTATATATTTATTTTATTTCCTATTACTTTTTTAATTAATTTATTTATTTTTTGTGGCAAAATAACATTGCAAAAAAACAAATGTTATTTAAACTAGCTTGATCTGGCTATCAAAAAGAGAAGAAAAACGGATCAGGAACTAATGCACGGCATTTCAACATTTTCATGTCTTCATTCTCTCTCTAATCATTTCCAAACAATGGCGGTTTGGTTCTGCACTATGTAAGTGATCCAGTCTGAGATGAAGTGCTGATATCTAGGCCAGGCTAGAGAAAAGCCAGCGAGGGCTGAACTGTAGATCAATGACCCGCCGCCTGCCCCCTGCTTCTGTGTGTTGCTATCGGAAAGCTGGCATTAAGAATGAATGGAGTTGTGTCCTGATAGTATTAATTAAACAGGGCAGCTATTGAGCTCCTGTGGCAGCCATATTAACGGGCTGCTTCTGTAATTAATCAGACGGGTCTCTCAGTGGTTTGCCTCATCTCAACACCTCTCCTCATGAGCCGTACCTTCACAAGCTCACAAGCGAGTGTCAAAATGTGTCAAAAAGAGCAATGACTCCAATACCTACAACTAATGAGAGCATTCGCTCCAACAGAATCCAAGCTGAAACTTAACTTAAAATGTGCCTATTCCTTTTGATTTGAAACACAAAAATAGATATTGGGAAAAAAATACTTTATTTTTGTTTATTTAAAGTAACAATATATTGTATTATATATTATATATATTATATATTATATTTTATTATTATTTTATTAAAATTTTTTCATGATCTGTGTATTTCTATAAAAGGTAAAAATGTTTTAGTCATGATTTGATTAAATGATGATCAATATTTAAGGGTCAATATTTGATGTATTATTATTAATTTTATTTTATTGCCATTAAATACATTGTATTTCTACAAAATGTACAAATGTTTTAGTCATTATTTAATTAAAACAAAATTATCTACAATCTATAAAAAAACAATACATAAATATTTTTGCAACGTACAAATACATTGCATTTTAAATATTATTATTTGTATACTCACCATTTATTTTGTTTTATATTATATTACTTTATTTTATTTATTTTTATCTTAATGCTCCTATACAAAATTTCTCAATTTTCGAACAAAATATTAATCAGGTAAATGCTAATCATTTTCATACAGTGAAGGTGAATGGTGAGCAAAAAAGAAACAAAAATAGCATAAATGTATCAGAAAAGTGCTCAATATGATTCCATATTCCAATCAGCTTCTCTAAAGTTCTTTTTGATAAGGCCACTGATAGAAAACGTCCCACTGCTGGTCTTTACTTAGACTCGCTGAAATTATTACTCAACCTTGAAATGTATTTTTTATGACTCAATCTGGCAACCGCAGCAGGAACAGTGCCAGTCAGATGATTGTGTGGGATTGTGATTATTGGACATAAATCTGCTGCCCCAGGAGGCCTATACGACCATGAAAACCATACCTCATATTACCTTTTATTATTTTTATGAGCCAAAAAGGGGAATCTTAAGAAATTCAGCCCGTATCCCATCCCATACTGAAAAACTTTTATTAATTCTACTTGAATAAATAAAATGATGCTTATATACGCGTGTGCACATATATGCCTTTATATAAAATAATATTTATATACAGAAATGCAAAAAAAAAAAAAAAAAAGTTTGGTATTACTGTTTTATTATTTTTTTATTTTATGAAATATTTTATTATAAATGTGTTGACACGTATGTATATATTTTCTATTATATTTTAAAAATGCTACATCAAATGTAATGTATAGCAAAAATGTAAACATTAATAAAATTTATTGTTTTTTCATTCATATATATATACACACACATACATATATATATATATATATATATATATATATATATATATATATATATATATATATATATATATATATATAGGTTGTTTTTGGCATTTTTGTGAGATGAAACCATAAAAATATCAGTTAATAGTATAAAATGATTGCAAACAGTAAAAATAATTGAGAGGCCAGGTCACATGATCAGGTCCATCACTCCTTTGAGAGTGTGTGTGTGTGTTGGGTGAGCCAGACATAAATACCAGTCAATTAAATAATTAAATACACTTAATGGCTGCGATCAGCGCACCTCCTAATTATAACCACGGCCGCTATTAACAGATGTTGGCCCTAGGAAGTGAATTAATGTCAGGCCTGCCCTGCATCCCATCCACGCCGTTTCCCGGGCGACCAGCGATCCGCATCCGAGAGGTAGCAGAGGTCCGACACGTCTGGCTAACCGACTGCTAGCGCGCCTCGTTCTGCGCTTCGGTAAACACGCTTTCAAGGGAAACTCACTTCGAAGCCGTTTGTTTTCTTTCTTCCGTGGAGCACGAAATGAGAGGTTTTGAAGTTCAGGCTGCTCTTCTCAATACACAGAAAACACAGAGCGACGGCAGCTTGTCAAAAACTAAAAGAGACTGAAAGAACTGCGTATCGACTCGTGCGTTACATTCCAAGACGTCTGATGAACAAAGCAAGCGCGAGTTGAAAGCGCGACTTTAAAAAAACAAGCAAGTGAAACATTAGCCGATGAGTTAATGCATGAGAATGACTTGACTTCTGTACATCAGCTGTAAATGAAACCGCTCAGGTGTTTCAACAGCTCTTGGAATAGATGTGCAACATATGTTGCATGCATTTTGCGAAAACAGTCACCGCGGCTTGTAGAGCGTGTAAGAAAATATCTCCGTGTCAGACCTTCCAGGTTTCTGAAACCGATTTGAATCAAATCGACCGCAATGAGCGGAAATACGACAGCATGATATGTATGATTCAGCTGAAGTCTAAAACTATTTTTCCGGCGATTAAATAAAAACCAAACCTACAAATGTTAAGCATCATAAATGAGAAAATTAAATAAGTACTTATTAAATAATACTTTGTGATAAAATGTAAAATATACTAGATGAAAAACCTATAACTATAAGAAAATTAGCTTTTTCCTTTAACTTATTATTATTATTATTATTATTATTATTTTAATTTCTAAAAATAGATTGAAGCTAAATGTACTAAAACACTGAAATCCACAATAAAAACTAAATTATATATAAATAATACTTAATAAATAGTATTCCACTCAGGCTAAAATACTCTTTAGTGTTGCTAAGAGTGGTTGCTATGTGGGAAACGAGATGCTTATTTTTTATTTTGTAAGTCTTTAACCGCTAAGGATGTGCCACCAATCCTGAGATCATATTGGATCATATTGGCTGATATCTGTTGCATCCATATTTCACAGCCAAAGTCAAACTTTGACGGCAAGATGTCACCCGTCTAGACCAGCGTGAAAAATAATGGACCATCCATCGGGCCGTTCATAAAATGCTAATCCTCTACAATAGCATTGATGCATTATTTGTCATCTACTCAACATCAAAACCGCGTGAGAACGCGATGTCATCTAGCCGTCGTTTAACATGCAGCGTCGGCGTTTCTAATCACACTGCATCATTTTCGTTACCCGACGGGGGAAGCCACTTCTGCCCTTTATCACGGCTCACTCCGTCAGAACGACGGGAGGATGACAAACGAGCTTCAAGAGGCTGTTGAACTCATTCGACGCCATCGACTGCTTGTAAATCACTCGGCGCGTGCAAAGCTCTTAGCACTGCAGTCGTTCTTCAGATAAAAACGAAAAAAAACAATGCTTAAAAAAAGTCACCTTTCTGTAGGTGAGCTTGTTTTGGAGAAATCTCAGCACAGCAGTGAATGGGTGCCGTCGGAATATGAGGATGGACGGTGTCAAAGACCATTATTATGGACTAGAGACTCGTATTTTAGCCAGAAGCAATAGCTTTAAGTTAAAAAACGCCTTAATGATGGATTTGTTTCTTACAAAAACACAGATTTTGTCTCTCATTCCGACGGCACCCATTCGCTGCAGTGCTGAGCAAGTGATGCAATGCTGCATTTCTCCAAATCTGATGAAGAAACAAACTCATCCGCGTCTGCACTAGTCCTTTTAAGAATGATTCCTGATAGGAAAGCGCTGGACGTGATCCGCTTCATACGAATAAACAAACGCAAAAAGTAAAGATGCATTTTCATCTCAGTTAACAAGTTCATGGGATAAGTCTGTCATTATTTACCCAATTTGCCCCATCTGTGACACACTTCAAGAGTAGGCAAGAAACAAAAGTTTTTAGAAACAAAAGTCTTTGTAACGCAACAACGCCTGTCAAGCTCCAAAAAACATAGTAAAAATAAACCATAAATTAGCATAAATACATTAAATTCATTATTTAATGCAGCCTGTTATACTTTTATGGTGCTTTTTATAAAAAAAGCAGTTTCACTTTTTTTTGTACCAAAATGATTAAAAAGACATTTGAAAAAAATAAATACAATTTAAATGGTGCATGATAAAATGGCTAAAAAGTGAAAAATAAAATAAAAGGTAATATGAACAAGCACAATTCATTAATCTATTTTATTTGTTTAAACACATGATAGCCACGACATCGCGTGAATCTTAAGAGAAGAATAAAGACTACACGCCGAATCCTCCTTAAAAAACACACTCCCGGGGCTTGTTTCACTCAGCATAGATGTTCATTATAAACGCACTATAAAACTATTTCCATCCTGCGTCCGAGCTGAATCCTGACCGGTTTGCCGAAGGAGAGAGAGCCGGCAGCGACCTGCACAATAGAAATGAAATTCATTTGGGTAATTTGCCAGTCGGGCAGCCAGCGAATGGAAGCTGCTCGCACATTAAAGCTCAGAGTCGGTAATGGAGAAGAGCAAACAAGGTTTGGTGGCACGCGGGTCAACGGCAGCATTAATAATGCCAGGAACAAACACAGAGGAGAATGAAAGTGTCGTGGTTTATCTGTGAGCAAAATCTCTCTCAAAAACACTGGCTGTGCTCCAAACTCACTATCTAGACTGTGTTTTAAGGCTACTCCCGACACCGAAACTGTTCTAGAGAAGTAATTAATGGCAAAAACTCTAAATCTAACGTGCATAATTTAAAGAGACGAAGCATAAAGACTGCATTTACGATTCTGTCTCTTCTGTTCTCCAAGGCTGCCTTTATTGACGGTAAAAATGTCATTATTTCTTTGATTCGCAGATGAATTTCCAGCATTGTTACCCCAGACTTCAGTGTCACACGATCCTTTAGAAACCTTTTAATATGCTGATTTGCTGCTTAGGAAACATTTCTGATTAATATCAATAATTCTGTGAATTTACACAATATTTTAAGGTTCATGGTTGCAATCAATTTATTTTAGACAAACTAATTCATTTGACTAACTTGGAACAAAATTTGCTTAAATGTAGCTAAAATAATTTAATTGCAACTACTTACCTTATTTTTCCATTATTAATTATTATTATTTGTTATTATATATTAAAAGAGCTCAAAACAACAATAAGAAAAAAAAAGAAAAAAAAGGTTTTCAGCGCAGTTGTGCTGCCCAATAATATTATTAATACTCTGTGCAATTTTTATTTAGTAGTAATTATATTTTTATATATATTATAAGAATTTAAATTTCTTACAAAAATGTTTTAGTAATTTATATGATCATTCAAAATTACAAAACACAAAATTTATGTTTGCATCATATGATGTATTCATGTGTAAATATGTTATGTTTATATATTAAATATATTTATAATATAAGTTATATGAATTTAAATGCATGTAAAAATGTTAAATATGTATGCTGTATGCGTGTGCATTTACATATGCATAAGAAAAATATATATAAAATAAATATTAAATATAAATATATAAATATTAAATTAAAAATACCAATATATACTCCCAAAAAGTATGGCCCTACAAACAAACATGGCAAACCTGGAAATCACACTTACATTTCTTTCCTTGTACTAAGCTATGAAATAAATAAATGGGACTTTCACTTCTGAAATGGACTGATTTAATGAACTGACAATGTACAACATTGTAAATCACTCACTGACCAGGGTTCACGAAGGTTAGGGCACTTAGAAGGCAGCAGGGCAGCTAGGGAACAGAGACACTTAAAAGGTGCACGAGTAGAGAGAAAGAAAGGCCGAGCGTCAGGACGAGGGAGGACTTGTTGGCATGATGGGAACCTGAAGGACGAGCGTCTGCTAGATGTGCTAAAAAAGACACACGTTAAGAAAGAAGGCGACTCCCACTCTTCCGCTGAAGCTCGACACGCTTGTAATCAAATGTCAGCGGCGGGGAAGGAACTGCCAAGCGGCGCGTCTGAAATTCAATCAGAGGCTTTTCCCGGGACTCTAATGTGATTTGGAGACTAATGGAGGCCCGGCTGGGTGTTAGGGGTGACCCGCCGGGCGAGAGGTGACGTCTCTGAAAGCGTCGGGTGTTAATAGAGTCTCACTGGCGTTAGGGAACTGAAGTGGTTTGAAGACAGGAAGTCCTAATTACCAGGGGACGGCGGTGACGGGAAAGAGCAAGCGAACGAGAGCCACTTCACGGTCCTGAGAGGAAGAGAGGGAAAGAGGATAAATAATCCAGGCTAATTAACTGGCATTACCGTTCCGCTTCAGCTCTCTCCGGCGCGCCGCCCGTGACGTTTGTCTTATGGTGGAGCAAAACACAAGATTAAAACGGGAGTCTGGGGCATTTGTATTCGTCGGAAACCTGGTTAGATGGTCCTGAAAAATGTTTTAATATTATTTAAAGTGAAGGTGTTGCAGAAAGTGATATTTAAGTTTCTCCTGCAACCGCTTAGAGGAAATGCATACCTGGAACACATATACTAATATTAAAAGTGTAGCCGATAAAAATAAACCGATGAAAATACAATACAACGCAAATGTTGTGGCTGATAAACAGTAAATGGCCAACATACGTATATATTTATAAAATATAATAAGAATAATAATAACAATATGTTCTGTTTTGTGTAACTAAACCTTCACCTTTTTCACTTTCACTTTCATAAATGATTCAGAAACGCTACATGAATAAATAAGTGATCAAAATGTAAATATTTAAATACTAATATTAATATTTATAATTTAAAAAAGGCATCATAACACTATAAAGTGAGCAACAAATACAAATATTTATTCTGCAATGATATTAGATATATTTAAAATATTTCATTAAAAAACATGTAATTGTGTGTATTATATATATATATATATATATATATATATATATATATATTATTTATATTTATATATATATATATATTTATATTTAATAAAATAGGATTTCTTAAAAAAGTTATATATACTATGTATATATATATATATATATATATATATATATATATATATATATATATATATATATATACATAGTATATATAACTTTTTTAAGAAATACTATTTTATTAAATATAAAGAATTGTATATATTAAATGTACATAATTGTAAAGGTTAAAACAGCATCAAGTAGATAAAAAAATATTATATAATATTTTTATATTATTATATTATAAAAATAATACATTTTATATTTATTTAAAATGAACATTAGATGACAGTAGGTCATCTAAATATAAAAATTAGTGTAAACAAATAGCCAATAGGTAATCAGAACGGTACTGTTGTGTCATGCATCAGTCACAAAAGCAGCCTCAAATAAGTCAATAGTTGCCATACAGTAAGTGCACTATATTTAATGTCGAAAAAAAGTTATATTGAGTTCGTTGATTTTGGCCCATTTAGAGACACTGTGACCTGAAACTCTAGAGGAGACACGTGCAAGATTGCTGAAGTATTTTTCCCATGAGAAACATCTGAGAAGCAGGAGGCTCTATGTAATCTCCTGCCGGAGAGCTAATGAGATGTTAGAGAGATCCGGGGTGTTTCTTTTCTAACACAAGAGAAACAACAAGGCGAGCTTTGGCTGATTTTCTGTGTGCTGCTCTCTCGGAGGACCGCCGCCTCGTGAAGCACGGCTGTCTTTAGAGAGGAACACACAGGAGAACAAGCGCTCTGTGGTCTCTGGTAACACTAAACACACCTCCGGTCATGCATCTCCGTGCGGCTGATGAAAGGACTCTGACGGCTGACGTGACAGAATCAGATGACGACGCTATAGGTTACTGCTCACCTGTCAATCAAACACACCCGTCATAATGAATATGCATGATTGCATATTTCAAGCGAGCGTCACATGTATATTAGAAGAAAGCAATCCCAGAATGCATCGATAAGGAGTTCAATCGAGCTGTAAAGCACCAAACACAGACTGCCAAAACGACGCTCTGTTTTGATTATTGGTTATGACTTTGATCGGAGGGAAATGTTTTCAGAAAATATAAGATAATGTGTGTTTTCGTGACTGATCACTGATGTTCGGTATGGAAACAAGCCACCCACGTTTCCTGGAAAGCTCAATGATAAGATTTGTCCGTGCTGTGCTGGGAAGCAGCTTTTAGGTCGACAGGGAGTTGTGGGCAAAAAAATATCCGATGTTAATCTCCTTTTCTCTTTGACTGTAGAGAATATTATATTATTTCCGAAAATGCCCCTCAAATACAATACAAAATATATTTCTATTTTAAATAAAGAGTTATTTATTATTAAACATGATTAAAAATAATATATAAAACACTTAATTATATAAATTATATAAGTATACAAACATATATATCATACTACAAATGTGAATTTATTCAATTATATATATATATATATATATACACATTTATTAAAATATATGTAAATATGTAATTTATATATTATGTGTGTGTGTACATATATAATAAATTATATTATTATTGAAATGTTATTATTATTAATATTATTATTGCATTTTGTATTTAATATTTTAATTAAATATATTAAATATATTTAATAATATATTTGAAATATTATGCATTTATTTCTGTTATAAATGTATCATATAAACATTAAATAACATTTTTATTATGATTTAATTAATTGATAGATAAAATATTGAACATTAAAACGCACAACTATAAAATGTATTATTTTACCAATATTATTATCATTAATGTTTTATTAATATATTTTATCGTATATTTTATAACAATAACTATAATATCTATTTTTAGCTTATTTAAGAGACAAGTTTAAAATAGGAAAAATATTGAAACTTTTTGTTCATTTTTGAGCGTGATGCTAATGGCGCTAACGGTCTAATCAGACTCAATGATCTACGCTAAGCTGCAGCTAAACGTGCTAACGCCGGACCCGGAGAACGGCTGAATCGATTCAAAGACAGTAAAACTCAACTGTTCAACTCGAGGGGAGTTGAAAAATTTGCCTATTTATTTCCCAAAAAAAGCGTCCTGTTTCTTTAAAAACGCCAAATCGTCTTTGAAAACCCATGGCAACGCACGCGATCTGGCATCTTCCGGAGAGTGCCAGAAAACGGCGAGCGGTGAAGTACCTCTGCGGCTTTTGCTGATTTCTCTAAACTAATTGTAACCCGCAGCCACCCGGGCAAATGAGATTAGAGCGAGGAATTAAAAATGAATGGGGATATCCAGCCAGGTGAAACAGCGAGACAGCGAGCAGTGGGTAAAAGCAATTAGGAGAAACCGTAACCCTGCGCCGGTGAGGCCTGAGGGACACTTGACGTCTGGTTGTGGGTTTCAAGCCCTAATCTGGAGTTACACGATGACTGCGGGTTACCGAGGCCTGACTCGGGGACGCCCACAAAACCCTGGCCTTTCCATCTCTCCTTCCAAAGGTTCAGCCAAGTTCCTGACTCGTTAAGGTCCGGTAAAGGGCCGCTTTGGGTCCCGTGTGTTACTGGGTTGCTGTTTTTCCCGCTGGATGCCTTCCCGACGGCTGGATGCGCCGGAGCCATTAAGGAGATGAAGCCGTGTCATCGGACACCGGGCGGTATATATAGACACCAAATCCAGACAGGCCTGAGTTACACCTACAGAATAATGCATGCTGCCAAAGCCTGCAACGAGAGCCACAAGGAAGTAGACGGACAAATGACAGGAAACTGATATTCGCATAAATGAAGAGGAGCGTGGCTTTTTTTTATCTCAAATCTGAGAGAAAATCGTTGCTTGAAGAGGGGAAATTTGAAGACATTTTTTATGCATGCCGTGTCGCCAATAACTGCAAACCCAACTCGCATCCATCAATCTGAATAAACAAACGTTTACAAGTAACAAACACGTATACCTATATTTATGAAACTATCCCAGCTTCGAAAGTAAAACCATAACTGTCATCATTTGCATTCAATCTTTTGTGCTCTGCGTAAGGAATACAAATTTAAGGCATCAAAAATAAAAACTTTCTACAAGACGTCTTGTCACTGATGACTTCTTTCCACTTTAAATTATGTCAATTAACATCTAAAAAGATACATGAAACTGATCCTTGTCATTATTATTACTACTAACGCTATTAATACGTTTATTGTTAATAATAATATTACAAAAAAATACGATTTAAAACCGTAAAATACCAAAAAATTATTATGAAATTTCCCCTAACATTTTACAAATAATAATAAATGCTTTTCAAACGAATAATAATAATAATAAATAAAAACAACTATCTTTAACTAAACTATACACAGCTTTAAAACGTATAAAGTAATGCATTCGAACGATTTATTCCCATTTCAATTCCTTTATTGCCGTTTGATCGTTATTTATTTCATCGCAGATCTATTTAAGTAATAGCTAACTGCGTTCACATTAATTTCACGTTATAAATTTGTCAGAAAGCTGAATATATATGGCTCTAGCATATAATAATCAATAAATAAAAAGTTGAAAATGAATAAAGTACAAAATCACAATGCATTCCCGCCAGATATTCATCCACCTATAAAAGTAGTCCACCTCAAAAGTATGATTAAAACACTTCACAGCTTAGAAGAACTCTACTGTAAATACAGTGAGCATATAACGTAACGAATGTCAGTGAGGAATCACCTTTAAACGAGTCTATAAAGATCGACTGGTATTGCTCTTGCAATCAATCATTTTTATTTATATAGCGCTTTTAACAACACAGGTTGCATCAAAGCACTGTACAGTATAAGGTAGAAGAGTACATATAATGACCAGATTGAACAATTTGTTATTAAAAGCAGAGACGTTAAGTGTCCCCAACAAACCCCCACAAACACAAATTCCTGTGCTGAAGCGTTCGTGTAAAAGCGTGAAGTGTTTACGATGGGCAGCATATGTGCAGCGCTGCGGTCATGAACTCGACGTACACCTGCTGCCACGATTAAAGCAATTAGCTTCACAAAGCGCTCAATGGTGCGTCCCGCACAACACACTTAACCTGCGCTGACAGATGCGGCGCATGCACTCACGCACGGGCCGAACACACGGGTTTATCACAATTTCATGATCACAGCGCAAGCGTCTAAAGATTGTTAAATCAAGACGCATTCGCTTGGGACGCCATATGAGATAAAACTTTGTGAAACTGTTAAAAATGAGGCGAGCTTATGATTAAAACGAGCATAAATAGCTGCCAACAAACTCAGAAAACGCTCAGAAAGACCAGATCTTCAGCGTCTGATCATGTCCAGTTGCTCAGAAAACAACACTCCTTACGTTAAAGGTGCATCTTTTCATTGGAAAACAAAACTAAAATACTAGTGAAGATATAGGTTTTGCGGTGCGTGCAGCATTTAATGCTACGACTTTAAGGCTCGATTTCAAAGAGAGGGCTATAAACCAAGAATAGGATTAAGACGTTTAAGTAATTGTTATAAAGATGCTTCAAGACAAAAGGCATTGACATATTTCTGGTCAGTGCGAGTTTCTTTGACCTGAAACGGCTCAGATTTACATTTCAGTCAAAGACTAAATCTGTGAAGCCAAGGGCGTGACTTTTAGACTTTCCGCTTCCCTTTAAGACCTTTCGGGCCTTAATTTGTGAGTGAATTAAGACTTTTAAGACCCCGCATGTAAGATCAAGTCTTAACGACCCAACTGGTCTTATAATAAAGCGTTGATGAACTCAATTGGACCGTTTTGAAGGAAAGCAGCCCACAAGTTGGTTAAGGTCTTGCGTCTTGTATTGATGGAGAATAAGCGCGTGTCACAAGGGATTAGCGTCTTATCGAATGAGTCCTGCCCCGTGATGTACAGTGAAACCGAGCCATGAAACATTCAGTGCATTGTAATGAGCAGCATATACTAGAGAAGTGAAAGGCCGGATAAATAATTGAGGAGTGTCGGTGGACGCTGCTCGACACCTGTTTGATCAGCGGGTCTCTGAGGGCCCGAGGGGCTACGGATGACTGCTGGGGTCACAAACATGAATAATTGAACGCGAATAATTCCGAGAGCATTTCGTAAAAGCCTGAAATGGGCTTTGAGCTTTCAACGGTCAACACGGATGGAAGTGCATTAATTGTACGAGAACAGAATGGCGAGACGCATCGCGAAAAATGGCGCGTTGGATAAATACAGTGAGTATAACGATTTCTAGAGAGCGGGAGCTTTCCAGAAAAATGTTGTGCTAAGCATCTGCTTTTTTGAGACGTCAAACAGTGCTGGAACAACATGAGGTTGAGTAAAAGACAAATTAATTGTTTAGATTTCTTCTTTCATTTAAAAGTAATTGCAACAGATAAATGTATACAAACAATACGAGTTCTTATTGTTATTATAATTTTTTTTAGAAATGTTCATATAATGTTAAACATTTTTATTACTTTGTATTTTCAGAATAGCAGCGTTGATGATAGTACTAGTAGCACTTTAATATATCATAATTAATAATTACTGTAGTAGTAATATTAATAGTGATATCTATAATAACAAATTTCATAATCATTAACAATAATCATAATATTATTGTTCCAATAATACCTTACATATTTATTATTACTTCTATTACTACTAATAATAATTATTATAATCATAACAACAATTAAATTATTTTTACTATATTATATTATATTTATATATATATATTATATATATTATATTATTTTTTATATTATATTTTTCTACTATTTTTCCTTTTACTAATTATAATGCAAATAAATGTGTTATAATAACAACAACAACAACAACAACAATACAAATATTAATAACAATTTATTAATATAATAAATATAATACATATTTAATATAATAAATATTATACATATTTAATATAATAAATATTGAACATATTTAATATAATAAATATTAAACATATAAAATATTATGTTCTTTTTATTTATTGTTTTTGCTATTATGAATAATATAAGATAAAGGAAAACATACAACTAATATAGAATGTGCATTTTCCACCTGCTCTGAATGCGACTCATATATACAAAAACTATTTAGAGTCTGCATTAAAATATCGAATTATAATTTGTACCCACCCATGTGGCCGTGCGAGGAGTGAAATGCCCTCATTCCAGAAAAGCTGGAACACGGACTTAGTAAACAGAGCACATTTTTACTTCATGCTGACTAAAAAGCAAACAGGGGGGTCAATCGAAACCCTGAAAACATTCACGGCGAGTCTGGCTATTCTCATTCTCATCAGACTCTCCCTCGGAGCAGACTTGGCCGGGACGGGAAGACGTTAGCGCAGGAATACTGACAGAGCAGTGTTCAGTATTCACAGAGCAGTATTCTCATGCTGTCCTGTTGGCTGATGCGCTCGGGCCAGATGAGCAGCCTTTGAGCGTGTGGATGTGTATCCAGGGCACAGTCGGAGGGATACGGGCCGCTCGGGACGTGTTCTCACAGTCCGTGACCGGGTTGGGAACGGCCGGATTGGGACGGAGCACAAAGAAGCGCTGATCTTCACACTAATACCATCAGGCAGCACTTTCATTTGCGCTAAACCGCATCCTCTTAAAGCCCCTAACCTTTTCTCTTTCTCTATTACTTCTTCAATTTCCTCCCTTTGCTCCGTTCCGTCCTCTCTGGCTCTTTGAGCTCCATTAGTGGAGTTTGCCACGGGTTAGTGATTTGAACAAACCACTACAATCTTCACCTGCTGGATGAGAAAACAGAGAAAATCTCCGCGTTTTTCTTTTAACTAGAGCCAGCAAGCGAAGCTCTAGCAACCATAGCAGCAGAAAAGTAATGCACTGTAAAAGAAATGCATAAAAATAGAGGGTTTTTTTTCTTTTATTTAGCAAAGACGTACTGAATCGATCATAATGTTAAAAAAGATTTCTATTCCAAATAAATGCTGTTCTCTGGAATGTTCCATTTATCAAAGAATAAATGGACCACAGTTTCCACAATTTATTTATTTTTTTCTCTTTTCAGCATTGAGAACAATCAGAAATGTATTAAAATAATTAAAAGGGTCACGTGACTCTGAAGACCTCAGTAATGATGCTGAAAACCCATTGATATATATTCACATACGTTAAAATATTTCATACTTTTACTGTATTTTTGAGCAGAAAAGTCTTCTTTCAAAAAACATTTGAACAGTAGCAACCAATCATAATGCTAGCAACACCCTAGCAACCATTCAGAACGCCCTAGCAACACTTCAGAATATCTTAACCACCTCCTTTTCATACAAACATTATATAAATTATTTCAGGAAATGTACAAATCTAGTTTCGTATTATCTCTCTATTTTATTCCCCATATCTGCGATATACCAACAGTTTTTTTCTGTGCAGTTAATGCACTCTTTTCTATGAACCACAGAGGAAAAAAGAGACGCGTGTTAATTACACGGAAACCTTCAGCATCCAGTAAACACGCCAGTCACCGCACCGTTAATGGAAGCTGTCAGTGGAGGAAAGCCAACAGAAAACTAAAGTTCAGCCAAACATCCGCCTGCGGAAAGACTAGAAGCACTGCTAGGGCTGTGACGGGGGCCATTCTTTACTACCGCGGTGGGAAATCTCCAACAACCGCCAACATTGTAGTGGTGGGGGGAGAAATAACATCAACTCGATCAAGACAGAGGCTGTCTAACTGTTTTTATATATATTTATTAAATGCATCTGTCAAATGCATGAATAATATGTGATATGTGCCAATGATAATATGTGTTTATCCCAAACAAGTCTCCATTTAAGTTATTTACGTATTAAAGATTTCACCGTATTCAATAAAAAAAGACCACATGTGGCTAATAATTCCAAATTAGAGATCTCAGTATGAACTATACATGAAACATTTCTCTTATGCTTTCTATATCACTAACTATTGACGCATTTGTGTCTATTTCATTGCTCCAACCGCTCGGTTCTGTGTTGCGTCCATGTTTTGAGATGAAGCCCAGAGAGACCCGGGATCTATGTTACAAATACCATGCCAACAAAGAGTACATAGACAAGGGCAGAAGTCCAGAGGATTCCCTCTCTGACTGTTTCCACACACACACACACACACAAGATCTTCTCATACTCTCCTCACAGCAGTTCTGCTCCAAATCCTACTGAAAAGTCTTGTCTCTGTTGACTAACCAGGCAACTGTCTTCTAAGGCAGCGTACTAACTGAAAACCTCAGGCAAAAGACACAGGATTTTTTTTTTTATCAATTCTGAACTGATTTTAGGGAAAATCTGCAGCAGAGTAAACATGGTAAAATTAATGAAGTGATTCAGCTCTTTCTTGCTGCTGAAACAATCCCAAATCTGTCGTAATATTTAATAAACAAACACATAAAAGAACACTTGAAGCGCTCAGGGAGGTAAAGCCTGTATACACCAAAAAACTCATCAACTCATTAATTAGTTGGGAAAAACAATTACGAAAATGAACCAAATTTTGCATTGTGTATTGCTAACTAACATTAAAATGACTGAAAATCACTTTCGCGAATTAAAATGAATCTGATATAAAATACAAATATTTGATGAAGAAAAAAAAATCTAAAGAAAAAAAATGTTGCCTTAACAAAATAAATGAAATAAAAATAAAAGATTAGGCACTAAAATTACTTTAAAAAACTGCACATTGAAGTAATACTCGTTATGGTAAAACGTAAAAAAAAGTAAAAAAAGATAAAAAATAATACAAATTGCAAAAGCACATAAAAAAAAAAAATAAAAAAGCAATCAAAAAGAATAAAATAAAAATATACTCCTTTTCTGATTAGTCTACATAAGACTTAAAACTATTTTTTTTCCATATTTATTGTATGAATGAATTATAGTTCTAATTTAGAATCTAAATAATGTTTCTTTGCATAACTGTTCCATTCCGAGCCGACTAAGTCGTTGCCGTGGTAACGCAAATGTTTACGTATGATACGAGGTCTACATAACCACCGCGTCATGGAGGACGATCCGAAATTTATTTCGATTTTATTACTAGTCTGTGTTTACATTGCTGAAAATAGAGCGGAGAGACGAGCAGCCAAGCAACAGACAAGTGACAGATCCTGATTGGACACGCCACGAGCGCGGTTCGGTCTAATTCAGGCCCAAGGAAGCACACCTGACAGTTCTGAGAAGCGTTCGACCCGACAGTGGTATTTTCCACTTCATTTTGTCTCCCGCTCTCCGTCCGTCGCTCACTAGCTCTCTCCTCCGCAGGGACACGGAGGCAGAGAGCAGCTATAATCTGCAGTCAAACTGGGCCATCAGCAAGAACTCTCTCATATTTAGCTCTCATCGGACGCCGCTGCCCTCTGAACCCGCGCCAGGACAGAGACACCTTCAAGAAAGCGCTCGAAAACACAGCACTGCTCGGGGCTTGCCCTTCTCAGGCGAGCGTCACTGTAAATAGATGAGAAGCCTGGCGGACGCTCAAACACGGAAAGCGATAACCGTCGGGTCGTGTGAGACAGAAGCTGGGCCGAAACCCAAAACAGACACAACCGGACCGTTTCTTAGACGTAAAACGCATGCGAGGTCATCGGGGTCATCAGAGGCTTGTGTTGACCACGATAGGGACGGGAACGAGCACCGTAGGATGCAGTGCGTCTTTCTTAAGACACTGGCCTGATTTGGTTTGAGGTAGAACTTCAGTATCAGGCTGCTTATACATATATCAACCAATAAAATGATTCCTTCCATCATCTGATGACTTCAGATACAGGTCGTTTTTCTTTCTTTTTGTCACAAAAAGAAAGCTTTTAGCTCTACTTCAGCAGATTGAAGAGCAAAACACATGCATTAAAGATAACCAATGCGTTTATTGCATTTATAAAGCCAATGTCATCAAAACTCCCCCCGGGGAATGATGGGAAATGTAGTTTTGTGTCTTATAAAACCTTCCAGGTCTAGTATTTTTTGGCAAGCTACAAAATGTGCCATCAGCGTATACAATAACTAAATAATTTAAAGAATTCAATAATTAAATCGAATTTACATATTTTGAAAAGCCTGTGGTCACAATATGCCTTCACTGTGGTGCCGGTTATTAAATATGAATACGGAATATGAATATATTTTTTCCATACATCCACTGCTGTTGACTGAAACCTCGAGACTCCAGAAATGATGAAGAAAAATGGACGTTAGTGAAGCATTTGAGCAACGATACAGACTCGACGCACTCTGATTTGATATTTCTAACACATTTTAAAGTGCTGTTTATCGAGACGGGCCTGGAGCGAGGAAAAGAAAACACGGTGAGACACAAAGACGCGACAATCTCCCCTAAATTGGATCGTGAACTAGCACTCAGCCTAGTCACCGGCGCATTCACATCCTGAATAAGTTCACTTTGGTGAATTTGTCATCCATGAAAGCGCAGGGACATGGCTGTGAAAAATGACTGGCAGCCGCTGATGTGCTTTCATCAGGCAAAACGACACAAAACAATAACGTCTGTGCGCTCTCTTTCATCTGTCTCTCTCATTGTTGGTCACTTCTCTTAATGCACCATTAGCAGAGAAAACCAAGTGGACTTGCTGATCATGTTTTTCCATCCGTTGATACCTTGATAGGGTTGTGAGGGCTCCATTAGGAGTGTGAACCCAGAGGCTGCACCGTGAGACCCTCGCTAGGGTGCAAATGTAGTCACTGGATTACACGCCCCCTGTGCCCTCTCCAGCTGGGCTCATTTACACTTCACAAATAACAAAGCTCTTCATTCCCTGCAATTCTACTAGTTTATTTGGCTCTCTGATGTCCACTCATAATGCTAGTGTCCAAAGACTAATGTAATTTGGTTTTATCAGAACCATTTCCACCCCCTTTGTTTTTACGTCTGGACTTCTGTGAGTTTAATATGCAGATGAGCTCTACTGTGATTGGCTGTGGGTTTATAAACGTAAGTGTAAATCTAAAAGGCTAAAACTTTAAGCACGTAACTAATACACAACTATTGAATAAAATCACTCTCTATTTTATCTTTTTTTTTTGAGAATAAGATTTCTTTTTAATTACAATAAATGATCATAAATAAATTACCATTTCTAGGTAAAAATGTTCGTGTAAATTCATTTTATTAGTTTTTTAACTATACGTCTATAAGTCCATTATGCAAATGAGCTTTAATGGGACTGTCTGAATGCTGTGTATAAGTGTTAATATTTATTTTAAGATGTATTTTTGTAATTTCATATCTCACAATTGCAACATTATTTTTCCACGGTTTATATTTGCATAATGTGGCTTTATGTTTGCTTTTATACTCACAATTATTAGTCTTATTTTTAGGATTATATTAATTATTATATATAAAAACATTAATATATTTTTATATTATTATTATTATTATTATTAAAGGTTTCTATTCCAAATGAAATGGCAAATTGTAACAATTTATAAAATTAAATAATCGATTTTAGTTTTTTGGGGTGGCAATTTATATTTAATGGTCCTTGAATTCTTTCGTTATGATTTAAAAATCAGTCAAATTGCATTTCAAATTGTGCACTAATATTCATGTGTAAATAAGATGTTTAAAACTGCACTGCAAATTTCAACTACGCATCCTGATTACTACTACACCTCAATTTTAAATTAAGAAAATGAACTGCAATAAATTTAACCGCATTTTGCTTCAATATCAAATAAAGCAGCATGACTGAAAGGAAGTAAAAAACTAATTATAATAAGGTGATATATGTTCTGTTATCTAATGGTGTTGACGCTGAATCTTCTGTTATGACTAGAAGCTGTCTTCAGAGTCACAACGGATGAGTTACATTTCGAAACCAATCTGTTTATCGTCCAAATAACAGAGCGCCTTTATCGTCAAACGTCTTCACCTCTGAATCTTTAAGCATCGTGTCGTCACATGACCTCTCAAGTTCAGCAGTCTGGACTGCACAATACATCCGTAAAAAAATACATGCAAATCAGAAACCGAAACCCGCAGTCGAAGTGGATTTTCCGCCGCTGCCTGAATGTGATCAACATGATCCCTCACATTTTACAGCCGTGTGCTTCCTGTGCCCATCTCTGTCTGAACGGAAACGTCTGCTGTAACCAGAATCTCGCCGGCAGATAGATATCTCAGCAGAGTCGATCATGTCTGACCACATACATGAAACCATGTGATTGCATAATACCGATGTTATACGTGTGTAAATGCCCAAACATTTAATACCAGCAACTGAACCCAGGATATCGGCGCTGTATGAGTTAGAAGAAACTATTTGTAAATGACACTGGCTGCTGCATCATTCAACGTATCTACTCACTAAATCAATTCTATCAGACACAAAACAACAAAGTCTCAGTTTTACAGTTAATGAAACTTAAACTGTATATTTACTGACTTATTTATATAGCACTTATGCATGTTATCAATGCAAATATATTTTATTCATTTGATTATATATATATATATATTTATAAAACAATTATATATATATATATATATATATATATATATATATATATATATATATATATATATATATATATATATATATATTTTTTTTTTTTTTTTTTGTTCAAGGGTTGATCAAAACCATAAAATGCTTAGGAATTACAACCATTTATACACAGTCCCTCATTTTCAGGGGCTCAAATGTAATTGGACAAATAAATACAATCATAACCAAAATGTTCATATTCATTTTTAATCTCTGCTTTTGAATCCTTTGCATATAACGACATCAGCAGAGACTGGGTTTCCTTATTTGTGATGCTTTGCCAGGCCTTTAATGCAGTTGTTGTTGGTTCGTGGCTCTTTCTGCTTTTAGTTTTGAAGCGAGTGAAATGTTGAGATCAGCAGACTGAATATTCCACTTTTCAGGCTACTGTCAAGCATCTGAATGAATCTGGACAGAGGGTATATACACTTCAAAACTGATTCTGTCTTCTGTCTCATCGTCACGAAAAAGTACTAACCCAGAGCCGCTGAAAGCCTTGCTCATCTTCACACCGCTCAGTGTTTCTCAGGTGACTTTGTGTGCTTTGATCACGAGCGGTTTCGAGCCTTCTCCGGTCTTTGTCTTCCCATCATTCTGGTACAGGTTGATCTTAATTCCAGCCAACCAAAGAATGCTTTTCTCGGAGAGCCCTGGCTTTTTTAGCTTTATTTTGGTCTTGTTTGCACCTTGCGGTGAAGCCCTTGTATCTGCTCTGGCCAAGTCTTCTCTTGGCTGAACGTTGTGAACAGGTTTTTCTTCACCGCGGACGGGATTCTTTGATCATTTCGATGATATTTTATGTTGCTCAGTTTGCCAGTACATTCCTTTTGTAAGCAAACTGTTGATTTGGACGCTCGTTGCGTTCCTCTCGGTTTTGAAGCCTACTAATTGTCCTTTTCTCTTGCATGGAGAGCTCCTTTGACAGCATGATGCGGGTATGGATACCAAATGCAAATGGCACACTTAGAACTAACTCCAGACCTTTTACCAGCTAAATTGATGTAGAAATAATTAAATAATAACCCACACATGTCCATGAAACAGCTTTTGAATCAACTGTCCAATTACTTACAGCCCTTTAAAAAAGGGGGGGAGGTACATATTAAAGAGCTTTCCTCCAATTTTCATGTGAATGCCGTCAAATTAAAGAAATAGTTCTCTCAAAAATGAAAATTCTGCCATCATTCACTCCCCCTCAAGCAGGTCCCAATCTATATGAATTTCACGCAAAAGGAAGACATTTTGGAGAAAGTTTGCAACCAGGCTGTTTTGGGTCACCATTGACTTCCATAGTAAGAAAAAAATACCATGGGAGTCAATGGTGACCCAAAACAGCTTGGTTACAAAATTTTTGCTTTGTCTCGAGGATAACACGGCGAAGGGCGACGGGATGGAGCGGGTGTCAGCCGACCCGGAGCTGTGAACGTGTGTGAGCGCCGTGGCTAAAAATACAGCCATCCAGGAACGACAAACATGTAAAGTCTGATTCTGTCTTTGAGACACAAGGGACCCGCGCCAGCCGGCAGACTGCACAGAGAAAACAAGAAGTGTTGGAAAATGTGTGCATGTGTGCATCTGTCTGTGTCAACACAAATGTGTGCTGTTTCCACAGGACTCCAGTCTCTTGCATCATATAAATCCACAATAACGGCCTTATAATAGCAGCTGTGGGCTAGTCTTATCAGGTATCAGTGTTTAAGCATTAGTCATGCTAACATATATTTGTCACTGGTATATTCTGAGGTTTGCACAGGCTCACTAATAAGAGTAAACGTAAAACTCTAAAACTAATCCATAGCCAGTAAACAATTGCATTTTCTCTTCTTAATAAACTTTGCATTGCATGCTATGGATATAGTTGGCTCTGTGACAAACGGCTTGCCATGTTCCTCATTAGTGAGTCACTTTGGAAAAACATGTTTGCACAATTAATAAATGTACTTGTTTAAAAATAGAAAACAGTGAATGAATGCCATTGGGAACCATTGGGAATAAATGTTAAAAACAAGCTGTTCATCTTTATTTTGATGTCAGGACATATTCAAAGTCTTATATTTAAAAAGAAATAATAACAATAAAGTCCTATCCTTAAAAATATCCCAAATTTATTTATTAACTGTCATAGAAATCTTATTTTCTAAAGATGAATTATGGATTATGCCCTACCATAAGGTCGATAAACCTTAAAAAATGTGAGATTTATTTTTGCAGTTTAATTCTTCTGCCTTGGATAGTGAAATGATGTATCTTCAGGTTTTATTAAAGTCGCAGCAAAGCAAGTACATTCAACAGGGCTGCAAACTTGCAATCCTTATGTAAAGCATCTTTCTGGCCTTAAATCTGCATTTCACCGCCCTGCGGCATAAAAAAACCTGATGAAGTAGAACAAATAAAATGCATTTCCTTCCGAAATAAAATGAAAATGTTAAAGAAAACGTGCAAAAATAAATGTGGTTTTATTTAAATGAACTATTGTGATACGATACGATATAAACGAACGCGCTTGGTTGCATCTGTCATATTTGTTCTCTGGTTATGGATTAATATCTTAATTTTTAGTGCAGACGGGTCTCTAGGCAACTGAAGCAGATCGCTGGATCATGAAAAACTGAGCCATGCGTGTGTGTGTGTGTGCATTACATACTGATATCTAAAATCATATTAATACACAAATAAAGCCAACCTACATTAAAGCTGTAGAAATAATGTCACGGTTAGTTAATGTTTCGATACGTGACAGAAAAACACACACACAAAGGCACAAATCAGAGTGTGTGTGTGTGTGTGTGTGTGTGTGTGTGCGTTTAAAAGCCCTCAGAGCTACTGATGTTTGGAAATGAGATTTCCTCATGTCACAGCGTCTGCAGGGATCCGATGTCTCTTCACTATCCCAACAGGCTTTTCAATCAATAAGACATCGAGACAGAATGTCTCTAATAATAGCAGGTCAAACAGTGGACAGAACTAATACTTATACACACAGTTCTGGTGTAATAACAGCTCCTCTGGGAAAACACTGCGCTGCGTCCACCAACCCCTAAACACTAATAAACACCATATAAAACAGTGAAACGTGGCTGGTCGCTTTACATGTCAGTCAACCGGCCACTTCCTGTCTGAGTGGGCGGGTCTTGACAAAAGTCTCACTACTCGTGAGTTTTAAAAGTTCTCCAGAAGAAAAAAAAAGCCAGTCAACTTCATGAGTGATGGGACTGATTTGGGACGGAGACATTGCGATGTGGGACTTTTGCATGTTATTTGCCTCGCAGCATCCGAGAGAGACGACGACGGGGCAGAAACATGCGTCGAGTGGGATTGTGGGAGTTTGTCGACCGCGGTCGGTACGATTGGGTTGCGTCTGAACATCACACCTGATACCGGCTACATCCCTCACCGCAGACTCTTTGGGTTCTCTGGGGTTATTTCCATATTCAAATGAGCCGCAGGAGAAGGGGATTTGCATACGGCAACAAACGCCTGTGTTTAATTCGTTAAAGCTCTGAGCCAAATCAGAGAGAGAACAATAAACTGAATGACAGACAGATCGATCAAGACTGATAGACAGAACAACAGACAGACAGATAGTCAGAAAAAACAACAGATATAATAGAATAATATGTGCAATATAATGGAAGATGCACAAGATTATATATATATATACATGATCAAAGAATAAAACAATAGATATATTTATGGTAATAACAATTAGACAGACAGACAGACAGACAGACAGACAGACAGACAGATAGATAGATAGATAGATAGATAGATAGATAGATAGATAGATAGATAGATAGATAGATAGACAGACAGATAGACAAACAGATAGACAGACAGACAGACAGACAGATAGATAGATAGATAGATAGATAGATAGACAGACAGACAGATAGACAGATAGACAGATAGACAGATAGATAGATAAACAGATAGATAGACAGATAGACAGATAGATAGACAGACAGACAGACAGATAGACAGATAGATAGATAGATAGATAGACAGATAGACAGATAGATAGATAAACAGATAGATAGACAGATAGATAGATAGATAGATAGATAGATAGATAGATAGATAGATAGATAGATAGATAGATAGATAGATAGATAGATAGATACTGTGCCCTGATAAACATAACAATAAACATAACAATAGATTTAATGACAGATAGAACAAAAGTTATAACAATAGAAAGACAGAAAGGTGTAGGCCTATTAAGACTCTGTGTATTTCTCACTTCTATGTAAGCGGATGTAAACAACGATTACGGCAGAAGGATGTAACGTGACTCAGACACAGCATCATTCATTTACCAACTCTCTGACAACTGCAGAAAGAAAATAACGTGGCAGTGATTGGCTGACGACTCTACAGAAATACACACAATGAATCTTACAACGTGACGCCCAAGACAGCAGGCATGGAACAACATAAAGCCACCCAGATTCTCCAGAAGACTAAACTGGTCATCGTCATGCAAATGAATTTACAAACAACTGCAAATGCTATGTATTCTTACAACTGGAGACTTTCGAATAATCTTCCATTTCTTTGAAAGTTATTTTAAACCTGGCTGAATATCAATACAGCGTTGCCTTGCGGGTTGCTAAAGCAGACAACAAATTAGATATCTATAAAGCCTCCGTATGTTTTTCCTCCTCCGGCTGTGGACAGAGATCTCCAGGGGAGCGTCTCGGTCTCCGTCCCCAGCGTGGGGCTCTGATGATGGGATCAGCGCTCAGGGCAGCATGGGGCTCAGCTCTGGAGCTCGGTCTCCAGCCGGTCGAGATCGAGCTCGAGACACACCGCACTAACTGGATTTAGCTCAAGTTAAAGCGCAAGTAAAAGTTAAGTTTAACTTGAAGAAAATTATTATTTTTGCAATAATTAGACATATTCCAGAATACAGAATGTAATTAATAAATACAAATATGTAATAACAAAATGATATATTCTATTATGCAGTACTTTTGAATAATCAGAATATAATAATAATAATAATAATAATAATAATAATAATAATAATAATAATAAATAAATAATAATAATATAATAAAAATTATTATTTTTAGAATTGCAACATCTTTTTTTTGGTCATGTTTTAATTAAAGGAGTGAATAGCTGTTCTGCAGAGATTAGTTTGCCAAGAAATAATAATTTTTATTTTTTTTTTCCACTTGATTATGAAGGGCTGTAAACAGGCAGATTATTCAAAAAAAATCCTGGAAAGTTTCCAAAAAATTCTGGAAACTTTAAGGACGTTTTTAGGCTACCTGAAATAGTCCTCCTCATCGAAACACTAACCACGTCTTAAAATAAATAAATTCTTTTAAAGTATGTGCCTTCATTTGATTAGAGCAATTCTTGATAATACGCGCGTTTTAAATCGTAAAAAACAGACTCCAGAAAAACAAATAAAGCAGAATTTGGGAAACGATAGCATTTAAAGTTAATTTTATGCGTCGCATTTTAAAGGTCTCTTCTCATTTCCCATTTTCAGAGCTTCTGAATCACATCGACGCTCCCTAACAAACGTGGGAGAAAAACTGCGCTAGCAGAAGAAACGTGAGATGAGAGTCAAACGGCTCACGGGTGGGTTTCTGTTCTTTTTTAGAATGGTAAATGTCAAGATAAAGCCCGTGAGAGGCCACGGCTCATTTCCATGGGCGGCACGATATAGGTCTGTTGTCAGAGCGGACGCTTCGGACCACATGTCAGCATTTCCTTCAGCTCCTTCTTCCAACAGAGGCACAGAAAATGCTTTTGTAAGCCCTTCAAGACTCACAATGGCCTGTGAGCGAGCCTCGCAAAAAGAGTCTGTTCACGTTTAGCTGGCAGTTTTTCTCAGTCAGGTCGATGCTTACGGCCAGATATGATCAATAACTACAACTGTGCCAAACTCACTATATTGAGCAGTGAAAGACAAGGTCTTGAGTACAGAGTCAGATTATTGAATATGACTGGAATGCATTATGAATTACGCATATATGTAATCCAAAATAAAAAAAACTGTTTACATAACGTGTGTGTTGTGTACATTTATTATGTATATATATATGTATATGTATATATATGTTCACATATATATATTTGTATATACGTGTGTGTGTATATATATATATATATATATATATATATATATATATATATATATATAAATGTAAACGTATGCATGCGTATATTATGTTTATACATTAAAAATATTCATATTTTTACTGGGGTGGTGGGGTGGGGTGCTGTTAAAAATCAAGATAATTTAATGATATAATCACTATCGTTTTGCATATTTAAGTGCAATGATTAATAATATTACACATTTACTTCTTGGTGATACACACTTGGCAGTAAAGCACTGAGCTCGAGTTGGAAAGCATGCAAAACGCACTTTTATTAGCAACAGTAACGAGCTAAATTTATTCTACTCTTATTAAAATTTGTATTATTCTTATACGTAACTGACCAGTAACTACAGTGATATTAAAAGAAACTCTCTTTATGGGTAATTCAGGCACAAACTGGGGAATTGGTTTTAATTGTTAAAAATGCTAAGCAAATTGTAGAAATCAATGACTAACCCAATAAGTGCTCCCCTCCTGCCATCTACTGGTTATAGTTTTTTTTTGTAACGTAAGTGTTATTTTGGTCGCCTGAATAAAAATACAGTTTTATTTAATTATTATATATATATATATATATATATATATATATATATATATATATACGTATATATATATATATATATATATATATATATATATATATATACGCATATATATATATATATATTGTGACGAGTCGGCTGCCCTCCTCTTTATTGTCACCATCACCCCGTCCTTTATTCGCCGCCCTTCACCAGGCTCCCGACGGGAGTGGGTGTGTTCGAGAGGAGGGGCGTGGTATTGGCCAGGTCTGGCGGCGATGAGGCACACCTGAAGGGGATTTAGCCTTGTCACCGCCGCCGTTAAATGCCCTGCGCGCCTCTCCTCGGGAGACCGGTCTCTTCCCCGTGCATGCACGCTGGTGTCTCGTGGGTCCAGGAAGGGTGCGCGATGGACCTCACCCGCCCGTCCGTGAACACAGAGCTCATCCCACTCTGCCGCCCGAGCAACGGCGACGGAGACGCCGCGGAAAGAAGCCGCCGCCCCTCGCGCCCGGACCAGAAAAAGGGAGCGTGTGCGACCGCCGGACTCCGCCCCTTACCTGGACCCTTCCCCCCTGGAACACGGCCTCAACCTTCACTTTCCCCGCGGCACGACGAGGACACCAGATCCCCCCTTTTATTTGGACACTTTTCCCATGGACACTTTATTTTGTATTATTATTATTATTATTTTGTCAATAAAAGCCTCTCCGAGGCCTGACGCCACGCCCACTGTGTCTGTCGCTGGCTCCTCCCGTCACAGTGGTGGAGAATGCAGGCAAGGCGGAGCTTAGACGGCACAGTTGGGCGACATCTGATGACGCCATCCCTCTCGCTGGTACCCATGCCGGGACGGAGGAACAACGGAGACTCGCTCCCAGCCACCAGGAAGGGTAAGTGACGCTTGCGTTTACTGTCATTTACCCGGTGGCTGGTTGAGCATTCGACTAATTCCCGGTTCTCTGTCCCGGTGCGAGGGAGTTGCCCGGAGAGGAATCCCTGCCCCGCCCACTCCGACCGCTGGAGCCTGGTTGAGGAAGGTAGCACTCCTGCGTGGGCGGCACCGCCTGGCGGGGTTGGCGCTGGGAGGAATGTGGCGGTCGCTGCCCCTCCTCTTTATTGTCACCATCACCCGTCCTTTTTTATTACGCCGCCCTTCACCAGGCTCCCGACGGGAGTGGGTGTGTTCGAAGGAGGGGCGTGGTATCGGTCAGGTCTGGCGGCGTGTGACGAGGCGCACCTGAAGGGGATTAGCCTTGTCACCGTCGCCGTTAAATACCTGACGCGTCTCCTCGGGAGACCGGTCTCTTCCCCGTGCATGCGCTGGTGTCCTCGTGGGTCCAGGAAGGGTGCGTGATGGACCTCACCCGCCGTCCGAAAGCGTCGTGGGACCTCCGTAGTCAGGCTGTGAACACAGAGCTCATCCCACTCTGCCGCCCGAGCAACAGCGGCGGCGACGCCTGGAAAACGCCGCCGCTCGCGCCCGGACCAGAAAAGGGGCGCGTCGTCGACCGCCGGGACTCCTCCGCCCATACCTGGACCCTTCCCTGGAACACGGCCTCAACCTTCACTTTCCCACGCGCACAGCCAGAGGACACCAGATCCCCCTTTTATTTGGACATTTTCCCATGGACACTTTATTTTGTATTATTATTATTTTGTCAATAAAGCCTCTCCGAGGAGCCTGACGCCACGCCCACTGTGTCTGTCGTTGGCTCCTCCCGTCACAGTGGTGGAGAATACGGGCAAGGCGGACGCTTAGACGGCACAGTTGGGCGACATCTGATGACGCGTCATCCTCTCGCTGGTACCCATGCCGGACGGAGGAACAACGGAGACTTCGCTCCCAGCCACCAGGAAGGGTAAGTGGCGCTTGCGTTTACTGTCATTTACCCGGTGGCTGGTTGAGCATTCCGACTAATTCCGGTTTCTCTGTCCCGGTCGAGGAGTTGCCGGAGAGAATCCCTGCCCGCCCACTCCGACCGCTGGAGCCTGGTTGAGAAGGTAGCACTCCTGCGTGGGCGGCGACCGCCTGACGGGGTTGGCTGCAGGGAGGAATGTGGCCGAGTCGGCTGCCCCTCCTCTTTATTGTCACCATCACCCGTCCTTTATTCGCCGCCTTCACCAGGCTCCCGGCGGGAGTGGGTGTGTTCGAGGAGGCGTGGTATTGCCAGGTCATTTGTGCCAGGTTACACCTGAAGGGGATTAGCCTTGTCACCGCCGCCCCGTTAAATGCCCTGCGCGCCTCTCCTCGGAGACGGTCTCTTCCCCGTGCATGCACTGGTGTCTCGTGGGTCCAGGAAGGGTGCGCGATGGACCTCACCCGCCGTCCGTGAACACAGAGCTCATCCCACTCTGCCGCCGAACGCATGAAGCGGCGGAGCGCCGCGGAAGAAGCCGCCGCCCCTCGCGCCCGACCAGAAAAAGGGGCGTGTCGACCGCCGGACTCCGCCCTTACCTGGACCCTTCCCCCTGGAACCACGGCCTCAACCTTCACTTTCCCGCGCACAGCGAGGACACAGATCCCCCTTTTATTTGGACACTTTTCCCATGGACACTTTATTTTGTATTATTATTATTATTATTTTGTCAATAAAGCCTCTCGAGGCCTGACGCCACGCCCACTGTGTCTGTCGTTGGCTCCTCCCGTCACAGTGGGCGTGGCGTCAGGCCTCGGAGGCTTTTTGTTGACAAAATAATAATAATAATATATAAAAATAAAGTGTCCATGGGAAAAGTGTCCAAATAAAAGGGGGATCTGGTGTCTTGCTAGGTTGAGGCCGTGTTCAGGGGAAGGGTCCAGGTAAGAGGGCGGCGAGTCGGCGCACACGCCTACCTTTTTCTGGTCGGCGCGAGCGGCGGCGCTTCTTCCGCGCGTCTCCGCTATTTCGGCGGCAGAGTGGATGAGCTCTGTGTTCACGGAATTGAGGTCCATCGCGCACTCCCTGGACCCACGAGGGACACCAGCGCAATGAAGAGACCGGTCTCCCGAGGAGGCGCGCGCAGGGCATTGGCGGCGTGACAAGGCTAAATCTTTCCAGGTGTCACACGCCGCCAGACCTGCCAATACCACGCCTCCTTCCTCGAACACACCCAATGGGAGCCTGGTGAAGGGCGCGAAATGATATATGGTGACAATAAAGAGGAGGGCAGCCGACTCGCCACATTCTCCCCTGCGTCAACCCGTCGGCGGCGCCCCACGCAGGGAGTGCTACTGGTCTCAACCAGGCTCCAGCGGTCGGAGTGGGCGGGCAGGGATTCCTCTCCGTTTCCTCTCGCGCCGGGACAGAGAAACGAAGGTAGTCGGAATGCTCAACCAGCCACGGTAAATGACAGTAAATATATCACTTACCTTCCTGGTGGCTGGGAGCGAGTCTCGTTGTTCCTCCGTCCCGGCATGGGTAAATCAGATGTCGCCCAACTGTGCCGTCTAAGCTCCGCTACATTCTCCACCACTGTGACGGGAGGAGCCAACGACAGACACAGTGGGCGGGCGTCAGGCCTCGGAGAGGCTTTTATTGACAAAATAATAATAATACAAAATATGTCCATGGGAAAAGTGTCCAAATAAAAGGGGGATCTGGTGTCCTCGCCGTACGCTGGGAAAGTGAAGGTTGAGGCCGTGTTCCAGGGGGAAGGGTCCAGGCGGGGGCGGAGTCCGCGTCGCACACGCCCCCTTTTTCTGGTCCGCTAGAGGGGCGGCGGCTCTTCCGCGCGCTCGCCGCCGCTGTTCGGGCGGCAGAGTGGGATGAGCTCTGTGTTCACAGCCTGACTCGGAGGTCCCACGACGCGCTATGAGGTCCATCACGCACCCTTCCTGGACCCACGAGGACACCAGCGC
>NC_056722.1:4419892-4472392 GCF_018831695.1 Puntigrus tetrazona | reverse complement strand
TAGGAGAAATAAAAAAATATATGATTTCAGTTTACATCTTGATTTTATGTATTTTAAGTACGATTATTTTAATATGATTCATTGAAATGCTTTTAAGTCATTATGATACGATCAAAAAGTCTTTCTTTTTTAACTAAAGTAGCTGATATGTGATACAAATAAATCAAGCCTTATGGCTTTCAGCTCTTTATAGCTTTTTTTAGCCTTTTAGCAATATATTAGTTTGGCCATAATGTCTTGATGATATTTGAGAGGCCAGTATACCTTGATCTGAAATGGCTTAAATGGGTTTTTATTCCAGTCAGGATCCAAACAGCTTTTTTTTTTAAAAACCACATATGACCCGCTGCTATTTTAGTGTTTTTACATGAGCTTTTAAAATTCAACTTAATGTTATTTTGAAATCTAAGCTAAGAAAACATCTAAGAACTGGAACTAGTTACTAAATAATAATTAGATGAAGCGGCTTGAAATGTTTTACAGAGCATAAAAGAAAAGCAAATATTGTTCATCAATGTCAGGCTTTACAAAAAAAAAAATTATATGAGGTAAATATATAAAAGAGTGCTGTCAAATAATTAATCGTGATTAATCACATCCAAAATAAAAGTTTTTGTACATAACGTGTGTGTGAATATTTATTACGTACATATAAATAGATAACACATATGCATACATTTCAGAAAAATATGGTATGTTTACATATTAAATATATTTATTTATAATATAAATTATATAAATATAAATATACACATGTAAATATTTCTAAATATTTAAATTAAATATAAATAACAATTATACACAAAACACACATATATTACGCAAAGAATTTTTTTGCATGTGATTAATTGTTTGACAGCACTAATATAAAATAATGCAATACTGCAAAAAAATTAAATAATGAAAACAAATTAATTACCTAATTAAAATAAATTATTTTAATCATTTCTGTAAATAAAAACGAGCGTTAATTTTTTTTAATTTTATAAATTTTTTACATTTTATTAATTTTGTAATTGTATTATTTTATTTTAATTTTATTAATTTTAATTCATCTTATAATTAGTTTTTATTTTATTCATTTTTAATTAATACATTTTTATTTATTTATTAAAGTTTTTTCATCGTAATTAAAGAAGATCTACAGAGAGAAACTCAAATATTGCTTCGCGTAAACAGCTTCAGAACCATTGCGGCGGAGTCATTAGTAACCACTAAACTGTATTGAATAACAAGGTATGCTAATGTCCTGCTCGAGCGCAGGTCAGGGGGGTGCTGGGTACGGGATGAACACCAAACAGACAGCAGAACACATAAACAGTGGAAACTATGATGGCCAGCTTGATGCTGTGCAGTCCACAGCTGCACAAGAACGTCAACCTTCGGCTGAGAGCAAACATCTGCCGTCACGAACCTCAGGAGCAGACTCTCAAAGACGTCTGCGTGATCCCACTGCATCGCAAACACTAACCACTCGCAATTCGGATCATTCGCATAATCGCTTCAGTAAATAAGCACAAATAAAAGCACGCCACCTGCAGGCACGGGAGAATCCTCTCTTTTTCGAGACATTATTATTTCATCAAATCATAACTGCTGAGCCGGAACAGTTTGCGCAAACAAAACAAGCAACCCTCCCACCGAAGCCTTTTCGAGGTCTTTAAGCAAGAGACTAAAGAAAACGCGTTTGATCACGCAGTTGTGCTCAAAACTGCCAAACGCTAATCAAAACAGGACAACAGAAGGCCATTCGCTCGCTTTGCATTAAACCTGAGAAACACCCTGCTAAAAAAAGCCTAGAAAGGTTTTAATGAAACGCTGGCGCCCTGCGGATTAATAAGCGGCCGCGTTCGTCCTACCGTCCTTCCTGTAGAGCGCTATCTCCACCTTCCTCTCTTCTGACCCCAGCAGCGCCTGAGCCATCTGCGCGATGGCCAGCCTCTTGGTGTGTGGGCCGTACAGGAAGTTGCAGGTGCACGGCTTTTGCATGATTTCAGCCCTCGTGTAGCCGCACATGTGACAGAAGCCATCGTTACAGAAGATGATGGCGCAGTTCTCCACCCGCGTGTTGGCTATGATGAATTTCCTACCTGTAAGAGAGAGGAAACCATATCTTTAGTGTCAATAATCACGAGGCATTTGGTGTTTTGGGTTAAAAATGTGCTTTCTTTAGTTCGGTGCGTTAGTTATGTTAAGTCATAGCCACTTCGCATTTTTTTTCTGGACAAAATAATATAAATATATATATATATATATATATATATATATATATATATATATATATATATATATATATATATATATATATATATATATATATATATAAAAATAAGAAATAAAATTTGTAAAAAAATTTGTAAAAATGTAAATATATATGTAATATTTTATAAAAAATTAAATAAAATGTATTTTGTGAATTATTTATATACTACTGCATGTATATAAAAATTAGTAAAGAAAGAAACAAAGAAAATGAACACTATTTTACAAACATTTTAATATATATTTCATATTAAAGTAAAATATATTCATATGAGTTATATATATACACTATTAAATGTATATAAAAATTTGGAAGAAAGAAAGAAAGAAAGAAAGAAAGAAAGAAAGAAAGACATGGAATACTATTTAAAAAAATATTTTATTTATATAAATTATTTCTATAAAAATAAATTATAAAAAAATTAGAAAACATTGAAAGATTAATAAATAAACTTTGAACATTTAATTTTATTTATATTTTAAAAGTTTTTTATAAATATATTTAGGAACGAATTTATATATATGAAATTAGAAAATTTGAAAAAAAATTCTATATCATTTTATCCTAATTTTTTTTCTGTACATTTATTCTTTTCTCCATTAGTTTTTCCCTCAACAAAAGACATGAATATATAGTATAGTAATATACAACTAATAATAATTATCGGGATAATAATCTAACTTAAACTGAATAGAATAGCTGGATATAATATGTAATACATTACTGATTGGTTTGCAGTTTTTGCCTCATTTTTACTGATGCTACGAGCAATTTTTGCAGCTTCAGCAAAACCTCATCCGTGTTATCCAGGTATATGACAGTACCCCGGTGACAAATCAGCAGTATCTGCAGCAATAACGTACAAAAACATCACGGAAAACCACATGCACGAGGTTTACAGATGACTTTTCCGCAAGCTTTTCACTCAAGTGTCATCAGTCATAAACTACAGAGCAGCTGCTGCTTGACTCAAACTGTAGACCGGACCGTAAAAGACACGCCACGTGAAGCACATGAACATGTACGCTCCATCACCGGGACGGACACGCGGGGCCGACCTTCACACGGGAACCTGTGCCAACTCCCACAGAAGGTGCTTGAATCACTAGCTGAGAGCCACAGCAGTAAGTGACTTGTGCTAAAAGCGCACGAGTCTGAAGCGTCTCGCTTTCCTAATGTTCTAGAGACTTCTGTCGTCTCTCGCGGGACACAAACACCGCAAACGGTAACTGAGAGCCAGAGGAAACGGAGACGCTCCTCGTGAGAAAGTGAAGTCAGCGACGTTAAATTAAAGCCACGGAGTTTCGTTTCCTTCTGTAAGGGTTACCGGCTCATTTACTGACGCTGTTTAGTGACGAGAAAGGAAAGGATTCTGAGGTGAACCTCACGCAAACAACACAAAATTATATATTATTTAAAGAATTTTCCTCTCATTTTAGCATGATTAAAGATTTCTAGGATGAATTTTGCAAACCCAAGAAAAAAATTATCTTAGTTTAATTATTTTCCCTTTAATTATTTCTCTCATTTTCACACACAAAAAAAAATTCTAGGGTGACTCTTTAATTTCTTGTGGCTTCTTTTGTTTATATATAGTGAGAGATTCCAGAATGAAAAACAAGAAAAATATTAGTTGAATAATTTACTTATTCCTGTTGTCTATATACAGTAAAACTAATATATATATATATATATATATATATATATATATATATATATATATATATATATATATATATATATATATATAAAATTTTCATCCCATTTGTCCCTTATTTTAATTAATTAAATTATTTATTATTTTTCCTATAAATAATTATAGGGTGAATCTTGCAAAAACTATATATGTGTCAAGCTAGTTTCTTCAATGATAATTTATCATTATTTGTAAGTATGCAGATATTAGATGCTTCTCCCAAAAAAAAAAAAATATATATATATATATATATATATATATATATATATATATATATATATATATATATATATATATATATATTATTTAATTTATTTATTTCCTATAAATAATTATAGAATCTGAATCTTGCAAAATATATATATATATATATATATATATATATACATATATATATATATATACATATATATACACACACACATATATATACACATATACACACACATACATATATATATATATATATATATATATATATATATATATATATATACAGTATTTTATCCCATTTGTCACTTTTTTTTTAATTAGTTATTTAATTAATTTATTTTTTATTTGTGTATATATATATATATATATATACATATATACACACACACACATACATATACATACATACACATACATACTCATATATATATATATATATATATATATATATATATATATATATATATATATATATATATATATATATATATATATATAGTGGCTGTGTCAAGCTAGTTTCTTCAATGATAATTTATCATTATTTGTAAGTGTGCAGATATCAGACGCTTCTCCCCAAAAAAGGCACTCTAAATCGGTGATAAGAGCTTGTCAGATGCTTGTATTACATGCTGAAATTACAGTCAGTAATGTATCAGATCTGGAGCGCGGCCACAAGCTCCTCACCTCAGCAGCCCGCCAGTGTCCCGCTTAACTGGAAACCTCCCATATTTGTAATTTCCATCCCATATTTGGGTGTCCTCAGAAAAGCGTCAGTGATAAATCTTGTTCAAGGACTGTATGGAGAGCCGCTCGGCCCTGGGCGCTCCTTTTAAACTTCACCCTCATCAGTAACGGACTTCTGTTGTTAATTTGTCACTGAGACAAATCCACTCGTCTCCGCATCGACTCTAAGTTACAGAGCAGAGTTACGGTTACAGAGGTCATTTACATAAAGCAGTCTGAAAGGGTTTGATTCATTTTAAGTGTCAAAGAAAGGATGAGAAAACATCACGAGAGACCTTGACTAATAAGTGGCCTTCAGAGAAAGTAGGTAACATATGCACAGAACATTTCATTTAAGTTTAAATTTTATTCTTTAGTGCTATGCGGTAAATTAGGAATTAAAAGTAGATCAAACTCATAAAAGAAGACTAATTAAAAGAACGTAAACATGGATCACTATTAATTTAATTTCTACTAAAGCAAGCGATGTTAATTTAAACGTCGCTTGTGAAATTCATCAAAATTAAAATTGCAGTTTTTATCAGAAATATCAAATCGCTTGTCGTTTAATTTTTACTAAATATTCAATTAACGTCCTTTTAAAATGTTAGTAAAAACTATAGACTTTATTAAAAGTATAAGGTTTATAAATAGAATACACCCACAGCTAAAATTAGATGTTTTAAAAGATCACTTTTAGCTTAATTTTCAATAAACATGTAAAGTTAATAAAATGTTATTAATAAAAACTGTTGATATAAATAATGAAATGTAATCTTATAATAATTAATTAATAATAATATAATAAAATATAATAATCTTATATAATTAAATTTAATAAACAGCTGAAATTAGAATGTAATAATAATAATTGCAGATGGTTTAATTTTTATTAAATATTAGATTAATTTTAATTTTAATTTTTGTGGGTAAAGAAAAAAATTAATATAAAATTTTATTAAAGGTATAGCATTTATAAATAAAATATAGCTTAAATTTGAACATAAATATTGACCACTTTTGGTTTCATTTTCTACCAACAACTCGTCTGTTTTCGTCTGTAAATAAAACCTGTAATTTTCAAATAAAATACACTTACAGCTCAAATTATACAAAATGATCTAAAATGGTCCATTTGGGCAGACCTGCAGATAACTCAGAGGGAGAAAAAAAACCAGTCAATACCTGCTAAGCACTAATAATTGAACATATGGCACCATAAAGGACACGTTTCTCAGGCTGCATTGAAGGGAAATCTTTAAGCGGCTGTAGCGGCGGCCGTTAGGTGATTAGTAACGAGCGGCGCAATATTGACGCGCTCTAACACGTTCTTCCAGGCAACAGTAAAAACAATCAGAACAGAAGCTGCTCGTGCCCCTGACGGCCTTTAGCAGCTGCTACACACCGAGACACGACACACACGCCGTCTCCGTCCAGCTCGCGCTCCATCTGTCTCCCTCAAACGAGAACATTGACCGCTATTAATATTTCTTATTGGCGTTAAAATTGGCGGAGGCTGGCTGAACGTAAACGGATGGGAAACACAAAGGCCATAAACTCTGGAGAGTCCCGGAGAGACGTTAGCATTGCTAAAATAAAAACTTTAATAAAATGCGAAATGCGCGCTCAATAGTGTGCAGGAACATAGAGCACGGACAGGATTCGTCACGTTCTTCACAAATACAGTGCATAACGATTTCTCTCCATTTGCACAAAATACTGTAGATTTTACCCTGGATAACACATGCATATATAACTTCCTCCTGAGACGATCCAGGAGCTCGGTTTCCGTCATAAGCTGTGTTCGGGCTTCTGTTCTTCAACTGCTATATTAATTTCAATCAGTCAACAAGAACAATATTAAGCGCACCCTTGGTTTGATGCCAATAAATGTCAATATTCAGCCTAACGGAGAGGTAAAACGCACGAAAGGTAAAATACGGAGTTAACATAAATATGTAAACATATAAGTTAAAACGAACATAAAAGCATTATGTAAAATATTCTGCATGAACATTACGTAAAAATATTTAAATATGTGCGGATGTTAATATTTACAATATCTGAATTTAAATTGTGAAATATTAAAATCGAAATAAGTTTAGTACATTTAATATTTTGCATAAGGTATATATTAACGTAATATATAAATATATGTTAATATTACAGTATGTAAATTACATAAAAATAAATGTTTCTATTGGCATAATGTACATTTGCATATATTTCCATTTTTAATATTTTATATATAAACATTTTAATATATACATATATGTATATATATAAATATTATATTTTAGATTTTTAGATTTGTTTATTATGTTAATATATACAGTATGTACATTTTTATTTTATTATTTATGTATTATATAAGAGTACAGTATGCACAGTATAACTGTTTTTTAACGTATCCATATTTTTAAATATATTTTATATATTACGTAAAATATTTACAGTGAATATGTTTGAAATTATTTCTAAAAACGATTCTGTTTAGATTTGCGCATTTTCCTCAAACACAGTGGATAGCTCTCATTTTGGGAGCTAAAAAAGCACCATCAAATCAGCCAATAAATAAATAAATGACCACACAAAAGGGCACTGGATTAGAAAAACTGTGAACGCTTCAGCTTTGCCGAAATATTCAGTGCAGATTTAAACACTAAATTCTGATTAGACGAGCCACGTTCAAAGCTGCCAAGATAAATATTGAAATAACTCCTAATTAGCCTTACGAATACATTAAGTGCTCTACAAAGAATTACACGGGAGAGTAAAAGACAACCAAAAAGACGGCGAAATGCTCAGAAACCCGAGAATCAACTTCCTTGGACACTGGACTGATTAGACGACAGATAGAAGAAGCAACAGGAAGTGATTGACTCTCCTGCCGATACTGACAGAGAGAAATACATCAAACCCCAGCCTCCTCCAGCGCCTCTCTTCCCCTCAGTAGGAGTCGTGTCAACTGCATTTATCCTTTAAGTGCTTTTACATGATGGATGTTAGCACCTTCGAAAGGGCGTCAGATAAAGGCCAGACGCAAACGCTGGAGTCTTGAGTAAATGACAGACGCTTCACGGGTCAGGAGGGAGATTTTTAAAGGTGAGAGTTTCTGTGTGGAATACAGAGGTGATGTTTGCTCACAGAGATGCTACTTTCACTGCGCTGGATAAAAGCTCTTCCTCTTCGCTGTGGACGCGTTTAACATTTTAGTGACTATCAGATGCTCTTTTTGGTTTTTCTGATGAGAGTTAACCCACGCCTGAGGCCTGAAGGTAACTGAAGTTGCTTAAAACTCTGACACACTTCTTCCATCTGTAAATGTTTTCAGATGATTTAAACTCAAGTAGACAGAGATCTAATCTGGCATGTGGATTTCCGGGTTTACAGGAAACACTGTTTAAAATCTTAAAACATGTCGATAAAATGCAAAAATATAATACAAAAAGATTAATACTTAAAAATGAATTTGGTTAAAAAAAATAAATCATGCAAAGTGTTTTTTTTAACAAATATATATTTTTTAAAAATCATAAAATGCACTCAATTAATTCAATTAAAATGTTACATTTTATTTTAAAAATAAATAATTTCATTTAATTTACAAAAAATGTATTTGCTTTCAAATTTGGTTTAAAAAAGGTTTCTTTAGTGTTTTTAACAAATATATTTTAATCCAAACTAATAAAAGTGTACTTAAAGTTAATTCAATTTAAAAAGAAATTAATATAATAATAGTTTATTATAGCATTTTATATTATTATTATTATTATTATTATTATAAAAATTATAAAATATAATAATGACAAAAAGCCATGTTTTCATTTTTAAATAAAAAATACATTTTATTTACTTAAAAGTGAGTTTGTTTTAAAAAGAAAGTTTGTAAACTGTTACTTGAGACTTAAAATTACAACATGAGATACCAATCACCGGCACCTGACACGCCACAACAAACTATTTGTTTCATTTTGTCTTATTTTTACTATATTAATCTGAAGCTCGTTTTTCAATCTAAGCTGTGGCAGAGGCCGGGTTTTAATTGTTTGGATATCTAATCGTGTGATCAGCAAGCTGTAAAGACGCTCCTGATGGAAAAATCGCCATTATCGGGCCAATCCAGCAAGTGTTTGGGTTCCTCCTCGGACCAACAGAGGAAAGAAGAACTTCGGTGAGCTTCTGAACTTCTGAGGAATAAAAGCAGTTCAGCAAAAGCAGCCTTAATCTTAAGATTAGAATGAGATCCTCATCGTCTCATTGTCTGACATTAGCAGGCTGAACAAGCGCCGCTTTTAGCACAGACGGTATACATCAGAGAAACAGCCACAGGCGCTCTGAAGATAGACGGAGTGGGCTGGATAAGAGGAACTTTAACATAAGTGTGTGCGTTTTTTGTCAAGCCTATATACAGATCGAACACACGTTGCGACCAAAATAAGATGCACTGCTGAGCGAGGAGAGACAGGCTGACTGAGGGTGACCGAGGAAGAATGAATGAATCAGAGAAAACTCTCCTGATGCATTATAATTAACATCTCTCGAGTTCTCAGCAGTCTCTTTAAAAGGAGGTTTAAACGGATCTCCGCCACCTTTGAGTCAAGGGCTAATAAAAACCAAAGCGCAATCAGTCGAGGCTTTAAAGGAACAGATCGCTCGGAAAGATTGTCGAGCTGATGTCAGCGTGACTGACAGAATCAAACAGTCGCCAAAGCTTTTAAGTTTAAAGGTTAGTTTCACAAATATGAACTGATGCTTTAAAGAACCCAAAGCACTGATCTGAGGAAGAAAGATGCCAATCTATATATAACTACATAGTAAACCCAAGATAGAGATGTTAATATTTAATAAAACATTAATTTGCACTAGATGAATGCATGGATAAATATTAATATTAATACATTATATATGTGCGCTTCATATTCAATATTTTTACTCGTTCTGCATATCATTCGAGCTCCGGCCAGATTGCAATGTTTTTCTTGCATGCAGTGCATCAGAGTCACTAACAAACGCCGAGGAAGAAAGGCACGTTTGAATGGATGAAAGTGAGCTCATCTCGGTCTTTTATCTGTGAGGAAAGAACAAGCCGTGTCTCCCGAGGAAAGAACAATGCATTTAGCGACGAGCAGCACCTGAAAGACCACGGCAGAGGAAACGGCAAATCCTCTTTGTGTGGCTTTAACAAGGAGGAAGGCGAATCTAGTTAATTGCGCGCGTGTGCGCTCGAGGGTTTTAAGCAGGTGTTAGTGCGCTCTTTCTCCTGCCAGCTCGTCTCGCAGATGCAAACCTGAGACTGTTAGACGCAAGCTCGCAGCCATACGCGCGTGCATATGCATACACGCATGCAAAACAGCGCGCACGCGAGCCGCGAACAAATACAATCACCGAGATCACGCAACCAAACCTGACTTGTCCGGGACACGTCCCGCTCTGTAATTTAAACCTTACACCATGTTGCTTTATCGCTCTGGCGTGTAAATAACGTAACGCTGTCCTGCACACTAATATCAGTGCAAATACATCAACAGCTGCAGCGCGGCACGATCTCTGCAAACTACTGCTTGGTGTGGGAGTCGGCGGATTAGAGAACAGGAGCGACAGAGGCAGAAAGAGAGAAGACAAGGTAGAATGGACACCTGTACCACGGTGAAATTTAATCACGCCAACTCCTCTGACAGCGTGCCGATAAGACCGCGATCTCACCCGCTCTCCATTACAGCGAGAGAGAGAGAGAGAGAGAGACAGCATAGCAACCACTCTGCATCCCAGAATACTGGCAGAAGTAGACCATGACAACTCAGCGGCAATGTGACAGCGAAGCAGGCGATGGAAAAACACAACTTTATATAGAAAACTATAAATACCCCACCTGAACGCCGAGCAAAGTTCAGCGTGGTGGGAAACGTTCATCTCAGACTCTCCTCTGATGCTTCTCTCTCCTAAAGGCTTTATGATACGGTATAAAAAGGGATGGGAAGAAAACGGGAGAAAGAAGTGGAAAGCTGTTAATGAAAATAGGGGTCTCACGGTTCTTTTTGATTATGATTATCGTCCCACTGATTCAGTCCCGACTCAATTCGATAGCAGGCCATCTTCAATTTTCCATTTGTTTTCAACATGCGTACAGATTTGTCAATAAATACTGTACATGCGGTCAGATATACGAACTGAACCTTTAATTACACATTCTTGAACATCAAACAAAACCCAAGTCTGTTCACCAAAGACGACAGGACCGTTTCAAACGAATGCACAAAAGTAAATGCGAAGTACTTAGTTAGCTACTCAAGTTAGTGCTATTACCCCCTGCACGTTTTATTTGCGCGTCTTCTCCAGGTCCTTGTTCGTGAAATGCGCCCGGATGTTGGCTATTTAAGTCGTTTTTAAATACTTGCACTCCTTCCGTTGCATGCTCGCCGCCGCGACGAAGCATGCATGCGACAAATGACGCCAGAAAAGCGTCAGCGCATTCGGTTTGGTTTATTATGCCCCTAATAGATAGATAGACAGATAGATGATGTGGAGTGATGAAGTCATTCTCGTAGGAGTTCTCTCTCTCTCTCTCGGGACTCGGTCTCTCTGGCAGTGTCTTCAGCAGTTGCCACAGCGATGCTCGTGTTGCTGTTCTCTGTTGGTCTCACGGCTCTGTGAACGCGTGTTTAATTCTGACACCGGGCCACATGCATCACCTAAAACCTGGCGTATCAGCCACGAATGCACTTGTGGGACACAAGCACGGGCCGCTTTTATTTTTGGCTTATTGTTTCGTTGCAGCTATTGTTCTCATCTGACATTTCATCTCGTCTGCCGAACACCCGGAGAGAAAACACTCTCAAACGCTGGGTTTTTAATATTCGGCTGAGATATCAAAATCGTGTTTGCTCACGATGCGGAGCACGCTGTGTTCTTTTTGAGCAGGTCTAGCGTGAGACTTTCGAGGCTAGAAAAACAGATCCAAGCCATCTGGAGGGAAGCGGCGAAGGAGAAACACTTCTTCTGGTCAGTGCGAGATGACCACGTGCAATGAAATGCACTTTTGAAGGACTCTTACTCTTCAATGCCTCCAAAGCACTCCCCAAAAGCTTGCGATGGGTTTTGATGGAAGGTGATGAATTATTTAGAGCGCCCGAGGGAGAGACGCGGCATCTTGAAAGAAGAAGGGTAGTGGTAAGGTTAAGATGGAAAGTGAAAACATATTGATTTCTGTCACTTCTGACAAAATGATGCAAACCGGACTTGATTTATAACCATTCAGATCCATTTCAAACGCATTGGGTCTTCATTACGAACTAATAACTTATTGAATATTAAACAGCAAGGAAGATAATTTATCACGTGTGACCCTGGATCGCAAAAGCAGTCATCGGTCGCACGAGATATATTTGTAGCGATAGCCAACAATACATTTTATAGCTCCAAATTTCCATACATATTTAGCAAATTTCCTAATGTAAATGTCATTTTTTGAATAATAATATGCATTGCTGCGATTCAGATTTTTAAAATAGATTCAAATAGTTATCAGCCAAACATCGTCTTATCCTAACAAACCATGCATCAATGGAATATGTAATTATTCAGCTTTAAAAATGTACTCTTATCACTGGTTTTGTGGTGCACATATGAGCTGATTCCTACATTCGTCTGGTTGACGAAATTTGTTTCTAACAAAGCATCAAACATGTGTGCAATCACCTATGAAGTATTCATAATTCAGAAGTATTGATTGGCATTTACACTCGACTACTATTGACAAGGACATCTAACTAAAGACAGTATTCATTAACTGAATGTTTGAGACGATCAATGGAAGAAACCTTTGGTTTTCCATGGGGAAAATGTCCCATTATTCCCCCCCGGAGCTGAAACATCAACATGCAAAATTGCCCGTTATTTCCTGTGCAACTCACTGATGTCACCTTCACTGTTTCCCGGCACAAAAACATCACAAGCTGCTTTAGGAAGCGAAAAAATTCCGGTCCGAGACGGATAGAAATGAAGACTGATCGGCTCTTTGAAAGCCAGTCAGATTTTGGAGGACGCCCGAGTAAGAAGATTCGCATCCGAGACTCCGTGCGTGTATCTCCATACCTGTTAGACCACCGAATGCATCATGAAAATCGAGGCTAATTAAAGCTCAAGAGCTCAAAAATCGCATGCACGAGTAAAAGCGCCGAGCTAATTCGACTCTAAATTGCATTCGTTTAGATGCATTTATCTCATCGGACCTCAACGAGGCTCACAAATGAACTGGATGGCCACCAATAAATGCATAAGTGCCTGGAAGTCATTCAAGTTGCAAGAAAACTAAAAATAGGATAAAACATTTACGACTATACGCTACAATACATTCTGTTCAGCCTCAAACATGCCTAAATAAATGATGCTGTACAGCTTGATGCAGAAACTCTCTGGTCCTGACTCTACAGCAAAAAGCACACCCATATATCATAATATTTATAATTTCTCATATGCCTCTTCTCACAACAATCTTCTTTAAAAGTGAATTACAATGTAAACATCTAATACACTTATTAATATAGTATGTTATAATTGGACACTAAAGCTATTATACACCTGTACACGCATTTGCAAGACTCAAACATACCATATAATTTCTAATATAATATATAATAATATGATATATAACACGACACCGAGCGTTACGTGTTGTTTTACCATGGTATATATTTGCAAGAATACAACACTGCAAAGAGCAGTAACGTGTAGATTGGCATCTTAAAGTGATTTTCTATCTGATTTGAGCTTTAAAACTCATTTCATAGGAGTGATCTAATCCAATGATGTCGTTGTTTTTCTGACAGGAATAAACCGTTACCTGAAGAGCGCGGCGGAGCCACGACGGTCCGAAAACAAACAAACACAGCAAGCTAAAATGCGACTGAGAAACCGTAAATAAGCACAAACTTACTTTGACTTTCGAATTTCCTGATGATCGTGTCGAGGAAAGTGTTTTGCGGCGCGACGTGCCCCCGTCGAACCGGCATCCTCCCGCGCGCTCAGTCCAGCGGAGTGTCTCGAGCTCAGGCTGACCTTCCCGCCACTCTCTTCGCGCCCTGGGCACGCGAGGCTCCGCGCAGCGGCAACTTCATCAGCGCTCGCTTATCCAGACAGCAGTTTCCGGTTTCCGAAGGCGAGCGGCGCGGGGCTGGGGGTCGTTCACGTCGCGTGATTTCTCAAAAAACGGACCCCGGGTCCGGTGAAGTGACGTCAGACTAATTTAGCGCGTGACACGCGGGACGCTGAACTCCGCGCGGCTGGAGGTAACGCGCCCTAATTTTACCACAGTAAAGTCCTCAGGTGTCCCTTTGTCCAACTGAAGCGCTCTTCTCGGTTTCCATTCGGCGAACAAAAAGCGCTTCGAAGAAGAGAAGCGATTAATTTGACGCTTATCGCTCCCGTTTCGATGGTGACCGACAACAAGGAGCGCCCGCACGCGCAGCTAAACTTAAATCGTCCCCGTTCCGAAGCGCGGTGCGCGTTTAATTACAAATACCGCTAAACTTAAACGATTAAGCCGCTGTTCTTAACGGGAAGCGCGTTTAACCGCAAAAACCGACCGCACAAATAACTTAATTGCCGTTCTGAGTAGGACTGTGATACGGAACGGCGATGCACGCAGTTAGAGGAAGAAAGAAAACATGTAGGAGATAAATAACGATTGTGGAAATAGGCGTGTAGTTCGTTTCAATCCGTGCCTTTCGGCTCCTTTCGCAGGTGTCGAACCCGTGATGTCGTCATGCCCCGGGCTTTTGAGAAAATGGCCAGAAATCGCGGCTCGCGGATGAAAGGCACGCTGGGATACTTGACGGCCGTCCGGACGAGCGTCGCCGCGCGCGGTCTCCTGACTCACCTGGCAGCCGGGCACCCGTTTTCTTTCTTGCGCTTTGTTTTCCACCTTCGGCGGAGTCGCGCCGTCACACTGTACATGATACGTCACCGGCGATGCACGCGCGGCGGACGTGGGGTTTCCCTGCGCCGTAGCGCACGCGCGCGCGCGCAGACGAAAGGCGCTCCTCGCGGGCGGGCGCTCGCGCGACAGCGGGCATTTCGCAACTTCTTCGCGATCAGCGAGAGAGCGGGGCCGTGCGTTTTTAAGCGAAGCCTCGCTTCGTGCGATTTGTTCGGGCGCTCGAGATGGGGGGCGCGGCGCTTTTTACACATATTAGGCAGGCTGTCTTTGAAGCATCCCAGCAATGAGAGCCTCCTAACCACGCATCCCTTTCAGATTATTTTACGGTAAATGCACGTGACGCACTTTCACAAGGTAGAAATGCAAGATGCATTTGCGCACGTCTTCTTCTACGCTGCACATGCGACCTGATTTACAGTAGAAGCCCACTGCTGAATAGGTGTTTAATTGCTGCATCAGATTTTGAAGACCTGCATTTTATGAATCATTTTCCCATTGCATTAATGGTGAAGAAAATGGTTTAAATTCAAAACCACAAAAAGATCGAAAGAATACATTTTTAGTTGGTTAGAATTTTTTTTTTACTTGGAAAACGTCTACAGAACAGATTGAGCGCATTTAGAAATAAATAACATCCCAAATAAAATATCTGATGTAAGAAGTTACGTATAAAATAAAGTTTTAAATATCAAACCAGTGTGTTTAAAGAAGATTTTCTTTGGCAATAATAATTATTGTCCTTATAATCGACAGAGCTAGTGTAACGAGGAGCATTTCATCACCAATAAAAACATTAAAGCCTGAAAAAAAAGTCACGAATCATAACATAATTTAAAGGCTGTACAGAATGTAGATCTCGCAGAGCTTTAGGAAACATTAAATAGAAAAGATTCAGTCATATAATGACAATCTACACGAAGAACGCCGGACGAACGCGAGGACGCAGCATCTGTCCGGTCATCAGTGGCCATTCAGCGTCTCGACAGGTCTCCGCCTGGGGAAAGAGGAGAAGTAAATGAACATCTGTGAATTTGGCAGCTCTTAGGAGTGTTTTAACCTGGCATCTTGATTCATACCTTTCTGAAAGTTCACTGTACGCCCCTGGGCATAAGCTGCGCATGAAAAATTCATTGAATATGCATTCAGTGGCCTGAATCAGAGTCGGCACCCATGGTAACATTTAGTTTTGCAAAAGGCGCTTCTTGCTCGTTATTTTTGTCTGGTTTTGTTTCCTGACGTGTGCAGTAAGGTAGCATTGCATCACTTGCTAGCGAATGGGTGCTCTGGAGTGAATGGGTGCCGTCAGAATGAGAGTCAGCTGATAAAAACATCACAATAATCCACAGCACTCCAGTCCATCAGTTAACATCTGGAGGAGAAAGGTGAAACAAATACACAGCTTTTGTCTTCTCCAGGTGTTAACTGATGGACTGGACTGCTGTGGATATATTTTTTTATGAGCTGTTCAGATTCATTGGTGCCCGTCCAATGCTGAGCAATTGATGCATTTCTCCAAATAATATGAAGAAACAAACCCATCCTGATCTTGGGTGACTAATAATATCACCGGCAATCACATACATCGCATTCGGACAAAATTAGTTTTCACTGAGTTTGCTGAAAAACAATAGGTTCTGGAATTATGAGGAGTTTGTGAGAGAAGATTCGGACAGGATTAATATCACCCTCGTAAAACTAGTCCCGTCCAAATAGGGCTATAGACAGCAACATGACTGAAATGTTCCCAGGTCTGAAGTAATCTCCAAAATAACTCAGAGGAGAAAAATGGTTGAGTAAATTTTGTTATTTTATGGGTCGTTTCATTTGTGTTTTGCTGTCTGTGGAGGTTCAGATAGCTCTCAGACTTCATCAAAAATATCTTCATTTGTGTTCTGAAGATGAACAAAGGTCTTACAGGTTTGTAAAGCAGAGTAATGACAGAATTTTTATTTTCGGGTGAACTAACCCTTTAAGTCACTCAACTAACCCTCAGTTGAACTAACCCTTTAAGTCACTCAACTAACCCTCAGTTGAACTAACCCTTTAAGTCACTCAACTAACCCTCAGTTGAACTAACCCTTTAAGTCACTCAACTAACCCTCAGTTGAACTAACCCTTTAAGTCACTCAACTAACCCTCAGTTGAACTAACCCTTTAGTTACTCAACTAACCCTCAGTTGAACTAACCCTTTAAGTCACTCAACTAACCCTTTAAGTCACTCAACTAACCCTCAGTTAAACTAACCCTTTAAGTCACTCAACTAACCCTCAGTTGAACTAACCCTTTAAGTCACTCAACTAACCCTCAGTTGAACTAACCCTTTAGTTACTCAACTAACCCTCAGTTGAACTAACCCTTTAAGTCACTCAACTAACCCTTTAAGTCACTCAACTAACCCTCAGTTAAACTAACCCTTTAAGTCACTCAACTAACCCTCAGTTGAACTAACCCTTTAGTTACTCAACTAACCCTCAGTTGAACTAACCCTTTAAGTCACTCAACTAACCCTCAGTTGAACTAACCCTTTAAGTCACTCAACTAACCCTCAGTTGAACTAACCCTTTAAGTCACTCAACTAACCCTCAGTTGAACTAACCCTTTAGTTACTCAACTAACCCTCAGTTGAACTAACCCTTTAAGTCACTCAACTAACCCTTTAAGTCACTCAACTAACCCTCAGTTAAACTAACCCTTTAAGTCACTCAACTAACCCTCAGTTGAACTAACCCTTTAAGTCACTCAACTAACCCTCAGTTGAACTAACCCTTTAGTTACTCAACTAACCCTCAGTTGAACTAACCCTTTAAGTCACTCAACTAACCTCTTTAAGTCACTCAACTAACCCTCAGTTAAACTAACCCTTTAAGTTCAGTTGAACTAACCCTTAAGTCACTCAACTAACCTCAGTTGAACTAACCCTTTAGTTACTCAACTAACCCTCAGTTGAACTAACCCTTTAAGTCACTCAACTAACCCTCAGTTGAACTAACCCTTTAAGTCACTCAACTAACCCTCAGTTGAACTAACCCTTTAGTTACTCAACTAACCCTCAGTTGAACTAACCCTTTAAGTCACTCAACTAACCCTCAGTTGAACTAACCCTTTAAGTCACTCAACTAACCCTCAGTTGAACTAACCCTTTAAGTCACTCAACTAACCCTTAGTTGAACTAACCCTTTAGTTACTCAACTAACCCTTAGTTGAACTAACCCTTTAGTTACTCAACTAACCCTTTAAGTCACCCTTAACAGATCTTGATTTATGAATGCTTAAATATTGGTCGTGGAAAACAAGAGACGTTAAAAGACTGAGGAAGAAAAACTTTTTTGCAGTGCGTCGTCGTTATATATTTAACCAACACAACTGCAAGCAGCGATGACAAACAGATGTCTGGTAACTTATTGGTCGGAAATTGTAATTATGCCCTGACTAGGTTGAAATAAAACTGACATCTCAAGCTATTTCATATTTCTCTCTTCTTCACAACAAGGACAGGAAGCTTTTAAGAGCTAGTGCCAAACAATAAAGAGCAAAGGAAGCGCATTATGTGTGTAATTGATGCTTTGGGTGTATTTTATCATTCTTGTGGTGCCACAGGGAATTATGGGAAATAGTGTGGTCGTGAAAGCCTGTCGCCTCATAAAGCGGTTAAATGAGTGTTCTAGGAAGCTTTATGGCTGTTTTCCATCAACAATGCACAATGCATTCAAACTAAATTGAAGAACGTCCACAACAGCGGTTTAATTACGATCGATATATCAGATTCCTTAATTGGCACCCCCTCCACTTGAAGAAAAACCACGCTGTCTCGTAAATCCCCTCACAACGTCACGACCTAAAAGCTGGGTACGCCAGACAGGCGATGTCTTCAGAGCCCGCAAAAAATGTCTTATTCAAACGTTGCTTTATTTTCAGAACAAATTTCGCAGCATTGTTTACACAGCCCACGAGCGCATCGGTAAATATCAATCTGCGCGAAATGGCTCCATGATGCCGTACGATAAAAAATGCGACCCCTCTAAGTGAAGTCCCAGAGATTCAATTAGCTAATGAGATCAATCGCAGTGATGAATGACTAAACACTGACGAGAAACAGCCTGATGAAATTAGGCATGTAGGAAACGCAGCGTACATTACAATGAGGGTGGCACTGTCTCATTACTGCCTGCTCATTATAGCTTGAGAACATCATGTTTTGGTTATGAATGTATCTTTGACGTAACGGCAGTACTGCGTACCCTTCAGAGATGACCATTAAACATTATGAATAATTCATACAGGCCAGTGTCATCAGTTAATAAGAAGAGTTTGCTGATATTAACTACGCAAATGGTTACTTCGCCAAAAAAAAAAATCATCTATGCACCCTCAAGTTGTTCCCACCTCATATCGTATTCTTTCTTTTCTCTGAAAAACAAAAGACGATGCTCAGCTGAATGTCTGAACTTCTGTTTTCCGAACAGGGCATTTATACTAGGACAAAAAAGCACAACAAAAGCAGTTTGCAAGTATAACTTCATGTTACGAATAGGCTTGATTTTAAGATTTTGAAAAACAGCTTCAATTTCTTTAACTCTTTGACTGACTTTTGTCTAAAAAATAATGTTTCAACTATAAAGTGTGTGTGTGTATATATATATATATATATATATATATATATATATATATATATATATATATATATGTATATATATGTATGTATGCATGTATATATATATATATATATATATATATATATATATATATATATATATATATATATATATATATATATATATATATATATACCTAGAGCGATTTATGAAATAAATCATTTTTAAGCCTAAATGCCTGTTTAAGTAATCACTGTGTCTAAGAAATAAAATATATGTGTATACTTAATGTGTATATTATATTTTATTTGTATATGCTGAAACATTACTATTTGTTAGAAAAAAGTTCACACTGAAAAAAAGTAATTTAATGGGGTTTTTTTTTACTGTAAGTCATTGTAATCAATTTATTTCAGGTACCTTTAAACAAACTAATTTAGTTGAATAACTTCCAACTAAATGTGCTTAAACGTGACTAAAATAAATAGTTTGCAACCATTTACCTTAACATTTTGTAGCATTTGTTTTCAGTGTATAGCAAAAATTGAGTATTAAGTAACTTAATAAATGTAATTAAAAGTTAATTAATCTTCCAAAAAAAGGTTTTATAGTTTAATAATTCACAATAATTTCACCCCCACACTGATTTATTAAATAAATTATGTAGGTATTATATAAATTTATTTCTAAGCATAACGTTTAAGTAATCAGTGCTACTCAACTACTTCAATTCATTGCTTTCATTTATAGCAGTAGTTATTTTTGCAAGACACAAAAAGCGTATTTTGCATAGTAAAAAGTGACTGCACATTTAGCTTTCTTTATTATTGCAACAGTTTAATGTTATTAAAAAGCTGCGAATAAATATTGCACATTTTCAAAGTGCTTTAAGGGTGTTTTTGGCCCCTTCTGGAGCTTGAAAGCATAAGTCACCATGCACTTTTCCCGTATGGAAACAGAAGCTCAGACATTCGGCCTAGCGTCATTTGTTTCCGGTCGAAAGCAAACGCTTCTCTCGGGCCGTTTGTCCTCGTAAAGTGGCGCGTGTTAACACGGCGTCGATCTTTCCAAACAAAGCGATGGGGAGTCAGGGGGAGGTTGTCGGAGGCCGTACGCACCCTGGCAGCTGGTGCACTCGCAGCTGTGAATGACGGGCAGAACGACGGGCTCGACGTCTCCGCTGGCGCACCGCAGGCTGAGGAAGAGCACGGGGTTCTCCGGGTCCAGCCTGTAGCTGCAGCAGTCGCAGAACGCCTGGAGATACGGCTCCTGAGAGAGAGAGAGAGAGAGAGAGAGAGAGACGTCATCGGGGGCCAGAGCGCACAGGAAAAGAGCCAAACCCACAAACAACAATCCGAATCGTCTTCACGCTACATTTGCTAAAATGCCAATGGCCTGCTCTCTTTGATGGAGCGGGATCGTTTCTCTCTGAGCCCATTAGGAGAGGGCAGATGGGAAGACAAAAGAGGGAAAAGAGAGGCGCGAGTTTGCCGTGGCGACCGGGGCGGACTGGTTGCCATGGCGACCTGACAGAAGTTTCCAGTTCAAACGCATTTTGGAATAGTTGCAGCAAACGTTCGCGCTGATGAAACATTTAAATGCGCGACGAAGACAATTTGGCGCCTTTAGAGCCGTTAGAAACAATCACAATCAAACTATCTGGACGAGCTGTGAGACGAGATCAATACCGTTAGCCATAAAACACATTATGGGTGCATTTGACGAATTTTAACCTTTTCTCTTAATGGTTTAATAAATGATATCAAGGAATGTTCATTAAAAATAAACACTTATCCATCCATTCTACTGAAATAATAAATAAATGAGACACACAGACAGATGAACTAATAATAATAAATCAGTTAACAGTAAAAGAAATGTATTATCAGCTATTAATAATACACAATACTACATAATGAAATGTCAACAGAACAAGTAATGAATATTATATGAATGATTAATAATAAAATAATGTAAAATTAAATCTTGATAAAAATATGACTTGATACGAATGAAGTAGAATTATTAATGAATGTTGTATTACTAATAGAAATGTATTATTGAAAAAATAATTAAAAAATATGATAATGAATATTCAATAAAATATTAATACAATTAATAGAGTAATATAAAAATATGACTTAATGATACGAATGAAGTAGAATTATTAATGAATATTGTATTACTAATAGAAATGTATTATTGAAAAAACAATTTGAAAAAATGATAATGAATATTCAATAAAATATGAATACAATTAATAGAGTAAATATAAGAATGATTTACGTATATTAAATAAATAATTGACAATAACAATAATACAATAAATCTATTAATTATATTAATAAACAGTAGGTCTAATGATTTATTAATTATTATAATTAATGATAATAAAACGTAAAAATAGTATATAATACTTTTTATAAAACAATTCTATTAAACGGTAAAAATATATTTTTAATGCATCTTACAAGAGAAAATATCATATAAAATATTAATAAATAGCAACTAAATGAGAATACTGATTAATACTATATGACCTATAATATATAATAGAACTATTAATGGGAATAAATGTCAGCCGACCCTTATTGAAAATGGTATAACAATAAATGAATTAATAATAAATGAATTGATCATATTTATTTATTTACTTCAGTAAAACTATTTATCAATTGCAAATCTAAAAAGTATAAAAATGCACTACGATATTCCCTAATACTCTATATATGCATATATCAACATTATTAATCATCATTAAATAATAGTGTATAGTTATTGACTAAACACCAGGCGGACTTTTTCTATCGGTTGGTTCATAACATATAATGCATCCAGACAGTATCAGCCGAGACGGATGCGTGTGTGTACGTTAACAAGCCGTTCAAGAGCTCACCTCCAGAATAACATCGGTCCGGGACAAACAGCGCCCTCTGCAGAAGCTGACCTCAACGTCGTCCAGGCGACAGTCGCCCTTGGTGATGTTCCTGACCTCGGTGTAGCGACGGCACTCGGCAACCGGATCCTCTGGAGACGAGAAAGTGATGTTCACGGGAGAAAATAGGACGGAAGGAGAGAGAGAGAGAGAGAGAGAATTACAATCAGAAATCACATCTGAATTAATGAAGGCACAACCCAGAGAGTAATCTTTGTTTTTATGTCGCATTCAAATATTATAACTCGCTTCATCTCACTTACATCCTATTTTTCAACCACCTGTCATTTTCGACACTTTTCACCGTCCACCTTTTTCCCGATGGATCAAATCAAATCTAGTAAAATGGGTTAAATATGACTTTACATTACACAAAAACCCATCTAAATACATTAAAACGGCCAACCCAAATACGCAAAATGATTCATATAGTTTCAACAGGGCGACTGGTATTTCTTTTAACGGTCAAACAACATCGCTAGACTTTTTAATGCCAACATTTTACAACACATTAATAGCATTAATTAATGCATTTCGCTAAAATGAACTGACAATGAGCAATATATTTGTTACAGCGTGTATTAATAATATAATTCATAATAATAATAATATTGACAGATATATTTATTACAGTAGTAGCTGTAGTAATGTAATATACTAATAAAATGATATATTATATCATAATGATAATATAAACGATATTATATTTTATTAATGTATTATATTATTTATAGTATAATAAAAAATATTAATATTATTATACCATTTATAGATGCAATTTGTGATTTTAATGCATTGGTAAATGTTGAAATAAACATTAATAAATGCATTAAAAAGTGTATTATTGTTAGTTCATGTTAAATAATGCACACTGATTAACTAATGTTATTAAACAAAGCCTTATTGTAAGGTGTAGGGATTGATGAAACTAAAAATAGGAATGTGTTCAATCACCAGTCACGTAACTATATGATAAAATAGCAATGCAACGTTTGCATTGTAACTAATCATGCATGATTATGTGGCTTTGCACGCAGCGCTGATTTCTAAGATTCCCTGTGAAACTTTCCAGCGCACGTCCTGAGAGGTTTTGGACGGGTCTCTCGCGGCTGGATCTGGAGTCTGGCTGTAGTTGGACTGGCTGGAGACGTGTGTGTGACTCTCACCTGGAAACTGTCTGCGGCACACAGGACAGCAGCTCTCCGCTTCCAGCACCTTCACTTCATCCTGAGAAGCAGAGCAGAGGGAATAGACGGACGGATGCAGACAGGACAGAGTGTCACCTACAGAGCGTATCAAACTATACATTTATGCATCATGCAAAGGTACCTGTCAACTGTTTATTTTTCGATAATTTTTCCCATTGGGATTCTTAATGTATGAGAGTGAAGGTTGGGTTATTATAAATTAATAATAATAATAATTAAAAAAATAAATAAATAAAAATGTATATATATATATATATATATATATATATATATATATATATATATATATATATATATATATATATATATATATATAAATAATTATTATTATATGTAATAATTATTATTCTTTTTTATAAGGATTTTTAAATAAATAAATAAAAATTATATATATATATATATATATATATATATATATATATATATATATATATATATATATATATATATATATATATATAAATAATTATTATATGTAATAATTATTATTCTTTTTTATAAGGATTTTACAACCTTCCAGAAAGCCAAAAGCATAAAAATTTTACAATTCTTAAAAAATGTGTTCTTATAAATAAATAATAATAAAAATTAAAATTAAAATTAAAATTAAATTAAATTAGATTAAAATTTATTTATTTTTATTTTTTTTTTTTTTTAAGGATTTTACAAAAAGTTAGCTACCATCCCATCCTCAATCCAAAACCATAAAAACTTTACAATTGTTAAAAAAAGTATTATAAATTAATAATAAAAAATCTAAAATAAAATCTGAAATTAAAACTTATTTATTTTATTCTTATTTTTAATTTTTATTTAGTTTTTTTCCATAAGGATTTTTACAAAAAAGTTAGCAACCATCCCATCCTCAATCCAAAACCATAAAAATGGTAAAAAAGAATGAATATATTTTTATGACTTATAAAAATATGAGAGAAAAAAAAAATGATATTATCTAAATGACAAGGTAACAATTCTGATTTTCATTTAGGTTAACTTGATGTAGTAAAATTACTAAAAAATATATACAATAAAAGATATTTGTCAAAAGCACACAAAAAATCCCAAAACTTACAAATATATTCATTTAGTAAAAACTACAATACTAACTTAATTATCCAAAAACACTTGTATAAAGGTGAATCGCAAGCTTATAAACCCTCACTAGAATCAAAAGAAAGAATTTAAACATCAGACAAAAGCACAAGACAGCTTAGCGATTCATTTGAAGCTGTTGATTATACCTATAAAAGTAATAACGTTTATATGCAACAACCTCTGAACTCAAAGTAAAGTCTTTTTAAGGAAGTTTCAACACATCAGCACTTCTACATCTCACAGCTATCCGACTGTCTCCCAAAACTCCTTTTATTATATTTCTGGCACCGCCGCGGGCGAGAGAAACCAAACAGTCCGCTCGGTGTTTATTTCTTTCAGTCAGTGGTTGTTAGTCCGGAGTTAAGAGGGTGACGGTGAGGTGTGCCGGCGAGAAAATGCAAATCGGTTCATTTGATTGGGGCCGAATGAAGAGGAACAAATTAGTATTTTTAGTTGTGCTTTGAACGGCTCTCGTCGCGGTGATCCTCAGGAGCCCCGGGTTCCTCCGAGACGCCGCCGCCGAGGCTTCCTTAAGGGCCGCTGAGCTCCTGAGACGTCCAGGCGTCACTCCAGAGCCGCCGGGGACATTATCCCTGACCGGAGCCGTTGCCTGGACAACGGGTCGCTCTATTTCCAGCATCTGGTCCCGCTCTCTTCTGGGCTCGTTACTGATGCAAGGCTATTCACGGGCTATTTGGCCGACGCGTGTGAAACCGAACAGCGGCGGGTGTCTAACGGAGGATGTGCTGAAGCGAAAGCATTTCTTACCTCGGAGCAGTGAAGGGGAGGACAGTTTGACTGACAGCGTTTCTGACCATTGATACAGCGACATGATTGACAGCCGTCCACCCACTCGGACCCCGGCTGTGACACACAAAACACAGCATAGCACTCATTAATATTTACATTCATGTGCTTGGACAGACACTTCCTGCTCAAAAAAGTTACATAATATTTTGTGCATCATAATAGTATGTTATATTCACAATAGTGTGTGTGTGTAAATATATATATATATATATATATATATATATATATATATATATATATATATATATATATATATATATATATATAAAATTAGTGCACATTTAATAGCATGCAAAATAAAATCAAAAAATTATGTAGTATGTACTGTGTATATTTTTAGATACATTTATATATGTATATACATCCATGCATTTATATATCTAAGAAAAATATCTTGTATTTATTTATATTGGAATACTTTAAATGCATGTACATTTTTCAAATTATATACTGTATGTGTGTGTATATTTATATAAAACCAATAAATATGCACACAGTACACACAGAAATATTATGTAAACAAAAACTTTCATTTTGGATGCAATTAATCACAATCATCACACAGCACTAATTAAAATATATATATAAAAATAAATAATTTGTATATATATATATACATATATATATATATATATATATATATATATATATATATATATATATATATATATATATATATATATATATATATATATATATATATATATATATATATATATACATATATATATATATATATATATATATATATATATATATATAATAATAATTTTAATTAATATTAAGACATTTATTCAGCAAATATTCATTAAAATGATTACAAAAAATAACAGAAAAGACATGTTTAATGTTACAAAAGAGTTCTATTTCAAATAAGTGCTGTTGTTTTAAACTTTCTATTTATCTGTAAAAATGGAAGAAAAAAATCTGAAGCAGCACAACAGTTTTCAACATTAATAATAATCAGAAATATTTCTTATTCAGCAAATGAGAATATTAGAATGATTATCGAAGGGTCGTGTTGATCACATTTACATAACATTCGATCACAGAAATAAATTACATTTTGACAGATATTAAAGTAGAAGAGGGCCATTTTAAAATGCAAAAATGTTTTATATTTTTAAGTGAATGCAAGAGCAAAAATATACACGTATTCATGTATATAAACTAATATTAGTTACCATTAGTTAATTATATTTTTATTTCTTGGAATTTTTCAAAGAATAATATTATTCATGATGAGACAGGAAACACAAATTAATAAAGAAAATGTGTTTTAAATATTTAAATAAATACTACACCGGGTTCCTTTGAATGAAGCGTCTGTAAATATTAATCTACTGTTAATATATTATTCTGCGTGCACCGAAGACCATCCGTGGCATTTTTCCAGCCACAGGAAGTTACATCATCCATCTCATTCATCCAAATGCCCTTCATACAGAAACTCTTAAACGGACTGTAGTTCAATTAGACAACCTCATAAGGCCTTTCAACATTTACTTTTCCATTATTGATGATGGTAATTATCTTTTTTTGTGCTAATCCGTCAGACTCGTTAATGACCTTCCTTATTAGAATAAATAAACAATTAGTGTGTACCTCTCGAAGCGTCCCGTCTTTCTCTTCACACTGACACAGCGCTGGAATCACACACCGGCCCTCCAGGCTCCGATAGAGGCCCTCCTCGCACACACAGCCCTCTGTGGCCCCGGGGCCCGTGCAGTTTAGCGGTTCAGGGCCGTACAGGTCCAAACACCCCCTCTCACACGCTCGCCCTGATCCGGACTCACTCCAGAGCCAACGCTCACCCTCTGGGCACTCTGTAGGTCACATAACATTAGTTGATGACCAATGGGCTTTCGGGCAATACTATATATATATATATATATATATATATATATATATATATATATATATATATATATATATATATATATATATATATATATATATATTATTTTTTTAATTTATTTATTTATTTTAATAAACAGAGCAGTCACGGTTGCATAAATAAAGAAATAAAAATATTATTATTAAAAATACTTGATAAAATATTAATAATAATAGTAGTAGTAGTAGTAAAACAATTCGTTTATGTAATAAATATAAAATAATATAGGCAAAAAAACCTAATCATTATTATTAAAACAAATGTATAATTAAAATTAAATGTAAAATTATTATTATTATTATGATTATGCCAAATAAAAATATATACATTCATATGAATAAAATAATAGTAAAATAACAACAATTACTAATAATAATCAATCATTCACTGAACATTTATCATCATCATAAAACAATGTTTTATTATTATTTATTATTATTAAAATTATTTATATTTTATTATTACAAATACATAAATATATGTAAAAATGTAATCATTATTAAAACAAATCAGTAATATATATATATATATATATATATATATATATATATATATATATATATATATATATATATATATATATATTGTCATCATAAACATTTATTGTTATTGTTATTGTTTAAAAACAAATAAATATAAACTAATATACTGTTATTAATATATAAATTAAATAACACATACAGTGAAATTACACTTCAAGGTACTTGAACAAGGACTACATTACTGGCATATTTAAATGAACTACACTACACAACTACACAATGTGTTTCCAGTCTGAACGCCTCAGCACTTTGTTTCTCACCACATTCGGGGCCCCTGCAGACTCGCGATGTGTGTGACGGCCCCTCACACTCCTGTCCCCCGTACCGCCGCGGGCGCCGTATCGTCCGGCCGGAGACCTGCTGTCCAGATCCACAGGACGCTGAGCAAGAGCTCCACGCCGACCAGCCGCTCCACTCACAGTCCACTGAAGAACAACAGCATCCAGACACTTACGCTGCTAGGTAGTTTCTAGGGTGCTTCTAGACAAGATCTAGGGTGTTGTGTGTGGTTTCTAGGGTGTTGCTAGGCAACTTCTAGAGTGTTGCTATGTTGTGAAGCGTTGCTAGGTAGTTTTTAGGGTGCTTCTAGACAAGATCTAGGGTGTTGTGTGTGGTTTCTAGGGTGTTGCTAGGCCATTTCTAGGGTGTTCTGTGTGGTTTCTAAGGTGGTATTAGGCAGTTTCTAAGCAGTTTATATGGTGTTGCTATGTGGTTTGTAGAACGATGCTAACCAATTGCCAGGGTGCTATGTGTGATTTGTAGAGTGTTGCTAGGTTGTTTCTAGGGTGTTCTGTATGGTTTCTAGGGTGCGGCTAGGCAACTTCTAGGGTGTTCCTAAGGAGTTCTAGAGTGTTGCTATGTTGTTTGTGAAGTGTTGCTAGGTAGTTTTTAGGGTGCTTCTAGACATGATCTAGGGTATTGTGTGTGGTTTCTAGGGAGTTGCTAGGCCATTTCCTAAGCAGTTTCTAGAGTGTTGCTATGTTGTTTGTGGAGCGTTGCTAGGTAGTTTCTAGGGTGTTCTTTATAGTTTTTAGGGTGCTCCTAAGCAATTTCTAAGGGGATGTGTGTTGTCCTAGGGTGTTGCTATGTGGTTTGTAGAGCGTTACTAGGCAATTGCTAGGGTGTTGAGTGTAATAACAACATAACAACAGCATCTAGACACTTTGTCTCACATGTTTGAAGTTAATAGCTGCAGTACAGTAAGAATATGCTCACCGTCACATGACTCGTTAGTGCAGGTAAAGACCCCACCTTCACAGACACTGTAATTAAACACACACACACACACAACTACAATCAGACTATATCTAAATATCTAAATACATTTAGCATAAATAAATCCTAATTTATAGCATTATACAATTATTGACATGTAAACAAGAAAATATATTGAATTAAAAAAAAGATGTATTAATAGATGGGCCAAAACATGGGCCAATAAAAAAATATATATATATATAGTAAATAAATAAATAAATAAAATCTCCTGATGCATTTTGCTAATGATAATTTAATTATAAAAATGCTTCGAAATAGGCTTCATTTTCTTATGGAATAATGCAGTTCATTTGTTGATTTTTGAGCATGCACATGAATGGAATATGAGCATATTTTCACGTAATCTATGCACTTTACTTCAAAATGTTTAATTCTGAATTGATTTTCTCGTGTATTATATTGTCAGCTGTTCCATCCAGAGCATCAGATCCTGATGCAATGTCAGAGTGACTTTCTGAACATATTTTATGTCCGAAGAGAGGATGTGGATTTCGGTTCAGGACACTGAGACGCTCTTAGAAAAGCCTGATTAAGTTCCACGCGTCACTGAATATCAATCCAATAACCACAGCAGCTCTTTCTGGTAGAGATCATTTACACGTGAAACACAAGTACCATGAGTTGCAGGAGTCCGGAATGACGGTTCCTGGAGGAACGTCCTGTTCCTGGAGGTCCAGGGTGAGGTTGTGGGACGTCAGCGGGAGTGAGACAACAGAACAAGGACACTGGGATTGAGGAACGCAGCTTCCGTTCAGCATCACCTGCAGATGGATGATATGATTAATAACGTCCTCGTATTCATGCGGGAATTGTAGAGCCATCTGTGTCCAAAACACACTTCCAAAAATACAGAGACATCCTCAAACACGTTATTTACTGTGGTCTGTAAACCAGAAGACAAAAGGCTGGGTTTGCCTTTGCAGACACCACCATGTCGTTAGGGAGCTGTGGGTGGTTGCCAGGGTGTTGCTATGGAGGTTTAGTAAAGGACGTTGATACGGGGTTGTTATAGTTTTCCTGGAAATTTGCAAAGACATTGCTATGGGGTTGCTAGAGTGTTCTAGGAAGCTGCAGGGTGTTGCTGTACAGTTGATAGGCAGGTCTAGGTGAGAACGTTGCTATAGGGTTGCTAGGGTGTTGTGGGAATCTGCTAAGGTGTTGCTAGGGTGTTTAAAGAATCTGGTAAGGCTTTCCAAGAAGCTGCTATGGAGGTTTATGCTAAAACGTCGCTATGGGGTTGCTAGGGTCTTTTGAGAGTTTGCTAAACCATTGCAATGGCGTTGCTAGGGTTTATCTAGGAAGTTTTCTATGACTTTTTTGCGGCATTGCTATAGGGTTGTTTGGGTCATTCCATGGCGTTGATCTGGGGATGCTATAGTGTTTCTAAGGGTGTTTTAGGAAGCTTCTAAGACGTTGTTATGGTGTTGCTAAGGGTGTTTTTTAGCATGCTATTATCTGGTTTTAAGGTAGTTGCTAGATAGTTTCTAGGGTGTTGCGTGATGGTTTCTAGGCTGTTCTGTGTGGTTTCTAGAGTGTTGCTATGCAATTTCTAAGGTGTTACATGTTGTCCTAGGGTGTTGCTATGTGTTTGTAGATCATTCCTAGGCAATTGCTAGGGTGCTATATGTGATTTGTAGAGTGTTGCTAGGTTGTTTCTAGGGTGTTCTGTATGGTTTCTAGGGTGTTGCTAGGCAACACCCTAGAAACCATACTAGGGTGTTCCTAAGCACTTTCTAGAGTGTTGCTATGTTGTTTGTGGAGCGTTGCTAGGTAGTTTCTAGGGTGTTCTGTGTAGTTTTTAGGGTGCTCCTAAGCAATTTCTAAGGGGATGTGTGTTGTCCTAGGGTGTTGCTATGTGGTTTGTAGAGCGTTGCTAGGGTGTTGGGTGTGGTTTCTAGGGTGCGGCTAGGCAACTTCTAGGGTGGTCCTAAGCACTTTCTAGAGTGTTGCTATGTGGTTTGTAGAGCGTTGCTAGGCAACTTCTAGGGTGGTCCTAAGCAGCTTCTAGAGTGTTGCTATGTTGTAAAGTTTTTTGCAATTTCTAGGGTATTGTATGTGTTGCTATGCCATTTCTAAGGTGTTGTTTAGGGATTCTAAGGTGTTGCTAGGTTGCTATGTGGGGTAACACAAACAGATGACTCACAGCTCCGGGCGGGCATCTACACCCAGGACTGCAGATCAACGGCACACACTGATTTTGGGGCCACAGATCCTCACAGCTATAGGGACAGGATCCTGGACACGAGCTGAACACCTGACCAGAAGGACAATCTAACACAGAGAAAACCAAAGCACAGTTACACACAACGTCCCAGTTAGCATTTCATTTATACAGATGATATTATTATTTGCGGCTGAACTCCAGTACTTTTAACACACACACGGTTTGTTGGTGCGGGCACTTTAAGTGACGGGCTGCTGAAGTTTATTAAGAGTAGTAATCAAATGAGTCAAGCTGCTTAAACGACTCTGGAGGGGAATCTGTTAAAGACACACTTCATTCCTCCCGAAGGCTTATCGCGCCGTTTTAAATGAGTCTATCAACTCAAACTCTATTCTGTCTTATCGTCTAAAACACAATTAATGAACAGCCTGCATGGCCGTCACACGCCGCCTGATTCAGTTTAACTCCTAACAGATTCTTCTCCACAATCTCAGATGCTTTAATGCAAATCAGTGCTACTTTTAATATTTTGTGCATGCTTGTCTCTGACTGAAATTAGCATAAAATTGCACACAAGAGGACCAGTAAATTGTTGAAGCTGTAATGCAGCTAAATGGAAGGTAAATAGTTTTGGAATAATTTTAGAAACACACACACACACACACACACACACACACACACACACACACACACAAGCACCTGCTTATATTCAGCTAAACATCATTAAACCATAAATAAATAAACAAATACATCTGTGCATATTTAACATTGTTACTTTTTGCATTGAGCCATTATTTAAATAAAAAAATGCACATTTACGTCTCATTTTCATTAACAATTAAACAATGACTATGTGATTTATAAACGTTGTGCGTAACAGTATGCATAATTTATACAAAAAATCTGATTTACAAATTTCCTGATATTGATTTTTAAGCAGAATATTTTTTTGCATCCCAGCAATATAAATTAAGTAAATATTATTAATTTGAATGATAATTTTACAATTAATATATCAATAAATACGTCAAGTATAATTTATTTTCCATGCAATTTTTTTTTTAAAGCAACACACACAGACAGCCTGAGTTACGCACACGCGCTGCCATGTTTTACGACAATATAAACTGAAATGACAGATGCTTTACAGGTATTATATGACCGTTTGAAGAGATTTATAGGTGCACCATAACACATCGTAAGTGTTTGTCCTCCGCTGAAGTGCGTTTGGTTTCGTGTGTGTTTGCTGTACCTGGCAGGCAGCTGTTGGTGTTGCACGCGGCGTGTTGTTCCAGGGGTCCGGGGCAGATCGGACCCCCGGGCTCTGGCTCCTGTAGGACCGTCTTCCTGCGCAGTGACACTCCTCCGCCACACGAGGCGCTGCAGCCGGTCCAGGACGACCAGTCGCTCAGCACACAGCCGGCTGACACATCCACCAAACATACATATAATTAATAAAAGCCCACTGAAATACACGTCAAGCGCACATTCTAATACCAATAAAGTGTTTTAATACTTGTACAAAAATAAAGAAATTTGCTTTTGTTTATTGAAAATTAATCTGTTGCTGTGAATTTGTTAAACAGAAAAAAACGTACTAATAAATAATTAACATAAAAAGTTAAATAACAATTTATGATACATGCAATAAAGTTATGTTTATTTTTCCAATACAGAGAACAAAAAAATTTAAACTTATTTTTGCACAATTATTAATGAACAATGTTATAATCTGTGCGCATTTAGGTGATTTGTTTATATAATTTTTCAACTACACATTTGTTGATATTTGTACATATACACTGTGTAAAATATTTTGTAATTTGCATGCAGTGTTTTAAAATATATTTTTATGCACATTAATTTAGCAAGTATTGTGACTTAAAAAAGTTTCTTGCATTTCTTATAAATATTAACAATATTAAATATTTATTAAATAATAGTAACTATGTATAAACTAGTGCGTTTTATATATATATATATATATATATATATATACATATATATATATATATATATATATATATATATATTTATATATACACACACACACACACACACACACATATATATATATATATATATATATATATATATATATATATATATATATTTACATAAATCAATATAAATATAATAAATATACACCATTTACACACATATATTATGCTCAAAAAATACTACGCGCTAATATACACTAAAATTAAATATGTATTTGAGGATACAATTAACTTTTCGGGTGAACTATTGCTTTAGTTGCCCTATTTAAGAAGAAGCGTCTGCTGTATGGAGCTGTGACCTGGACAGGCCGGCAGCCTGCAGCTCTGACTCTGGACGGTGTCGGTGCAGGTCAGTCCTCCGGTCGCGTGCGTGCAGGACCGTCTCCGGGTCCTCTGTCCCGTCCCACAAGACACCGAACACTCACCCCACTCGCCCCACGGCCCGTAGACCGGACACACGTGATCCGTACACACCAGAGAGCCATTTACACACACACTGCGGAGACAAATGTGATGTGCTCGTCTAGATATGAAAGTACTTTTTGCATAAATACACAAATACAGTAAAGCCTGAATTCCACACTAAGGTTATTACTGGTGACAAAAAAAACCTAAAAACAACCAAACAAATAAATCAATAACATATTGATGCTGATAATGAGCTCTCTAATTGTCTCTTTTTCTTCTAGTTTTATTGAAGCGCAAAAATAACCAATACTGATTTTAGAAACAATAGACAAAAACACACGGCTAAAGCACAAAAACTTTAAGAGCAAAACAAAATAGGTTAAAATCGTATCACCTTAAAGAGTATTAATAAAATCCATGATAGTAACTCAGCACTGATGCAAACAGTCCAAACTAATAAAATTATGATAGTAATAATGTTAGATAATGTCTTAAATATTTATGTGAATTTTTGCTGATTTTTGATATTTAAAAAAAAATTATAATTAGAAATGTAACTGAATAATTGTCAGAAATAATACACATATATATGCATTAAATAAAAACATGATTGTAATTATGTAATTTTATATTGTAAAATTATAAAGTGAAAATAACTAAAAATGAAAAAAGCATCGAGAATAAAAATAGACATTAAAGCAACAATCAACCAAATCATTGAAATTTTTAAATAAAAAATAAGCAAACAAGCAAATTAAACTAAACAAAATAAAATAAAATAAATTAAAATTAAATTAAATAAAATTAAATTAAAAATTTAAAAAATTTAAAAAAATTAAATTAAATTAAATTAAATTAAATTAAATTAAATTGTCCTATCTAGTAAAAATTAGGTCACAACAATAAATGATAAATAACAGTTCGTGTTTAATGTTTAATGTTTAATGTTTCTTTACCTTCAGAAAAACATTTGAGGCAAAAGTTTCCAGACGCTAACAGAGTCTGACAAACCCTCCCATCCGGGACGTCCTTTAAGGTAAACCGGATCCATAAATAAATGAGTGGCTCTCACCAGGTGTTGCAGCTGACGGTGACGTTCTCTCCGGGCCGGATCTCCAGAGTCCCGTTCTCCAGCGGAAGCCCGCAGCGACACTCGTCCAGCCTCACGCAGCCTCCGTCCTGCAGGAGCCCACCGTCCGGACAGCGGCAGCCTGCGGCACACAGACGCTCTCATGTCCCCGCTTCAGGTGCGCGTCACAGCAGAGGTCACAGCGGCGCTCTTACCTGGATGACAGGTGCCCTGCAGACACTGGACGTGGTCCCAGCGGTCAGCGCAGCTGCGGGGACACCGATTGGCGCAGGAGCCGTCATAGACCCGCCCCCTGTCCTCGCAGTGCTCACCTGCATCAGACACACACGATACAGCAAAAAGCACACGCTTCTGGAGTATCTGGATGATGTCTGTAAGGAGTGTGTGTGTGTGTGCGTACCGGGACAGAGGCCGGTGTTGCAGCTCTGAGACTGCGTCTGTGGGTTCCTGCAGCGGGGTCCGGGGTCAGAGGTCAGAGGTCGGCGCTCTCTCTGCCGGTATCCTCCGCTGCAGGGATCTTTACACACACTCCAGCCGCTCCATGAGCTCCAGTCACACACATCTGAGCAGAAACACACACAGATATTAAAGAGGTCAATCCCTGGATGCTTTTTATTACTATTTTGAATTAGCTTTTATTTGTATACTTTTTTTTGTACAGCTTTTATTCGTACAGTTTTTGGAATTTTGTTACAGACTTTTGTCATTATTATTATTTTATGTCTTTTTTATATCGCTATTCGGGTGTAATTCATTTTTATTTAATGTGCATCTCAAGGTTTTAGATTTGATTTATTTCCAGTTAGTAATTATAGCGCTCTGTCATTCTTTTCGGGTTAGATGCCGAGGCAACTTTTTGCTTTATTTTATTTGATCAACGAACACCTTTTTTTAAAATGTACCATTAGTTAACAATTATTTAAAGAAATTCTTTTGTAAAAAATTTTATTATTTTTTAAACACTGCTATTCATGTCAATTTATTTTCATTTCAGTTTTAGCTGTCATTTTCATTTTCATGTATCTCACTAATTTCAGCGTTTCAAAAAAAGTAGCAATTGTCTAATTGTGGGGTTTTTTTTCAAATTTGTTTGTTTTAATTCACCTCAATATTAACAATTAACATTTTTTTATTTTGTAAAGAATAACTTTTTGTCATGTGCTTTTAAGACATTTTATTACTATAATTCTTTCTTGTTTTTTTTATATTACTATTCAGGTTTAATTTATTTTTGTTCAGTTTTAGTGATTTTTATAATTTTTTTTTACAGTAATTTATTTTTATGCTTCAACAGACTACTTCAGCTATTTATTTTTGCCTCAAATTTTCCCATTTCTGTTCAGTTTTTGCATTTATTTTATTTCAGTTTGATCTCAACATTTTGAATATATTTAGTTTAAGGTAACGAACACAAACATATACCGCGTCAAATAATTAAAACCCCTAAGCTGAGTCCCTGGACAGATGTCCGGTGCATCCCTGCAGCACTTGATAGTGTTTTTAATATCAGCGTGGGTCGTGAGGTTCAGGACCCCCGACCCGGACCCGCTGCCCTTTGGCTGCTGCTTTGATGACCGTCAGACGTTTTGATGATGACACGTTGCTATGGTAACCATCCACGGGCGACCCACCGGTGCAGACGCCGGACTGTGGGCAGATTCGCTCTTCCTCTAGCTCTTCATCGCACTCCTCCTCTCTCCCGCTGACCGGCAGACCCGAGTCGAGGTCCAGACAGGCCCGGAAGCGCCGCTGGAGAGACACCCGAGCCGAAGCGTTCCCGCCGGAGGGGGCCGGGATGCAAGGAGAGCAGGAGGTCCATTCTGACCACTCGCTGACCATCACTGAGAGACGGACGGGATTTGGTCATGAACGGGCAGGAAAGCGTTATTAGATTTCAGATGATCTGATCTGTGTCTAAAACAAGGAATAATAGACACTCGTGGGCTAAATATGGTTTCACGGGTAAAAATAGAAGCGATATACCGTCACATTCCCGTAAATCACACTGCAGAGAGCCGTCATGACAAAGACTGAAACACAAACATTATGACAAGTCAGTTTGAAAGTGTATATATATAGATATATATATTTTTTTTTTTTTTTATTCATTTAATAAATTTTTTCAGCAAAATTCAAATTTTATTTTAATATTATACGGTATTATAAGATCTAAACATTTTTTTGTCAATTTAGTTTTACACATTTATTATATTATATAGAAATATAATAAGAGATATACATATATAATAGGATTTTATTTCTATAATTTAGGAATTTATGAGTTTAAAAATTATTTATGAAAAATGTGTTAAGACATATCACATATATATATATATATATATATATATATATATATATATATATATATATATATATCTTATACACATTTAATGAATTTTTTTCAGCAAAATTCTAATTTTATTTTAATATTATATGTTAAATGTTATGTTAATATGAGTTTTTTTCTATAATATATTTTTGAAAATTATTTATGAAAAATGTGTTTGCACATTTATGAATTTTATATAGTATTTTTATATAAATTGAAAACATACATTTGTAAATTAATATTAAAAATAACTGCAATTTATAAATTACAGTATATTTGTTTATATATATATATATATATATATATATATATATATATATATATATATATATATATATTTAGAATTCTTTTCAAAAAGTAAAATATGTTACATTTTAAAAAGATAAACAAATAAATGAACATTTTATGTAAAATATGTATTTTCAGACACATTATATATTCAAGTCTGGAGCACAACACAAACCAAACTTGCAGCGCTGGAGGTTTTATTTCATCACTAGGAGCTCTAGTTATGGACTTTATTAAACGCCACTAATCAGAGTAAACCCATGCTGCAGTGATGTCTGTCTCTCTCTCTCTCTCTCTCTCTCACCATGTTCTGCAGCCGACGGTCACCAGCGTCCCCTGCTGGACAGTGATGACCACAGGTCTGTCCGAGCCCTGATGGAGGAGATGGACACAGCCGCACTGATCCGGACGAACACACGAGCCGTTCTGCTGCACGAGTCCCTGAAACACAGCACGGTGACTCTTATTATGTTATCGTAGGTCATGAAAGGTTCATATTTTGATCCCGAACAACAGGCTGACATGCAAGCAGGGTCAAAAAACACTTAAATGCTCGATCTAGAGGTGTTTGTGAGCTTTTAACGCTTCAAAAGAGACTTTTAGTGACAAAGAAAGAAGTTACATTCGATGCATAATAGGACATTTTAAACACTAAATGTAACCTTTCAAACAAATAAATAATAAAAAATTATTTGTTTGCATATTATATATATATATATATATATATTCACTATATTTGATATTTAATAATATATATATATATATATATATATATATATATATATTATATTTATATATATATATATATATATGTGTGTGTATGTGTATGTGTATATATATCTATCTATATCTTATATACAGTATATATATATTTATACATATATATGTGTATGTATGTGTGTGTGTGTATATATATATATATACACACACATGTATATATATATATATATATATATATATATATATATATATATATATATATATATATATATATATTTTTTTTTTTTTTTTTTTTTTTTTTCATTCATATATTAATTATATTAGTTACCTGTTTTTGTAAATTCTGGTAACACTTTACAATGAACAAATGTATTTTATTAACTAACATTAATCTGTCAAAACCAAACGACACCTTACTGTAAAGAGCTACAGTATGAAATGCTTGACGTGAAACACACGAACCTCTGGACAGAAGCAGCCGGGCGTACAGTTCCTGGACGAGCACGAGTCCGTCTGACCCAACAGATCACAGTGTTTCTCACACGGAGATCCACATTCAGAGAACAGGAAGGGTTTCTCGCAATCTGACAGACACACAGATCGACAAGCACTGAAACACCAAACATTTATTCTGCTCCAACAAACCGCTAAAACACACACGAATCGTTCTCGCCTCACGCAGACCTCACTTTTAACTCTTTCCCTGCCGTCGACGACACATATCGTCAATTAAGAGACAGCGTTTTCCGCAAAAGACGGCAAGACAGTCGGAGAAACGTACTTTGAACAATATCGCGTTACTCCCTAAAAAAGCAACTAATTATGTTTTAACGTTACGCTGCTTTTTAAATATAAGCGGGGCTCGATTGCTTGCTTTTAATATTACAAATTCTATTTATAGCAAATGTAAAAAAATGCAATGAACTGAAAAAAACACATACGTATTGCAGGTTTGCGTAATTTTTTGCATCTACCGTTTCGATGAAAACTAAATAAGTTTTTTTCCCACATTTTATTCACATTTAGCCTAGACCTACACCGCATTCAGACGTTTCTCCCAACATGGGGCCAGGAGCTATTCTCGTCTAAATAAAAAAGCGACGCGCCACTTTACTCGTTACTTGAAAACTGTTCAACTCGCCGCCGCTGACGGTGCTCTCAAAGACGCTGGCGGGGAAAGAGCGCAGTGTGTGGCGTGAAGGGCGGTCACCTGTGCAGGTGTCAGGTGTGCAGGACCGGATCTGCCTCTCCGGATCGGAGCAGTGCTGCCCCCCGCTGGACGACACGAGCGCTGCGCGAAACCTCCGCTGATGCTGAGACGCACACGAGCAGTCGCTCCACGCGCTCCACTCCGACACGGGACAGCCTGGACACAGCCGGCGTTTAAGGACGCATTCGTTTGAAAATGTAGGGATACTGGCTTAACACGAGCACACCCCTAATATACTACCTCGCCGACTACTAATAAGCAGAAAATGAGTCGAAAAAGAGAGAATTGGGTCTTAAAATAAAGCATGACCCGAAACTCACACTAATGGATTTGTTTTTTCACTCTTTGATTAAGAAAACGCTGTCGACGCACAGTTTTTAGGAATAAAACGCCAACTCTGCTGCAAAAAAACTTCAGGTATAGACACGAATACAAAAGCGTACGTTTCTGACTGCACTACGTATTGCATTTAAAATCTGTCGATGCAAATGGGTCAAATAAACGCTTAAATGTGTTTTTTGGATGATTTGTTTACACTAGTTCGAAAGAAGACAAGTTATGATCCACAACCTCATAACTGACCACATAAAAGTCAAATCTGAGTGGTAGAAAATAAGTAGATGCATATATTTCTGATTGTTTGTGGATTATTGTTGCCTCGTTGTGGTTGACCTGGACAGGGCGTCTTGTAACAGAGCTGCGTCTCCTCCGCGTCTCTCTGGACGTCCTGAGGACACGCGTGGTCTCCCGTCTCCTCACACACGCACCGCCGCCGTCTGGAGATCAGTCCCGCTCCGCAGCTGCGAGAGCAGGGCGACCACGGAGACCAGGGGCAAAGGTCATCTGCGGGAAACGGAGGTCAACGGAGGTCAACCTCGAAAGGACGACATGTTGACCGTTTTATATCAAGAACTGGATAAGGTCTGTTGGAGTACCGAGACAAGGAGCGGCGTGACAGTCCTGGGTGTCTCTCTCAGGTCCTGTGCAGTCGGTGCCGTTGTTTCGTGGAGGAGGGTTGATGCAGGCACGGGTTCGGATCTGTTTGCCTTTCCCACACGTCACGGGACAGTCTGACCACACGGACCACGGCGTCCATCCACCGTCCACTAATACAACAAAACAGTGATGTTTAAGAATATAACATATAATATTTTTATATATTTTTATATATATATATATATATATATATATATATATATATATATATATATATATATATATATATATATATATATATATATAAATATATATAATATAATGACTTTTAAAAGGCCTGAAAGTATTCATATTTAAATGTTTTATATTATTTATTTAGAAATTAAATGATAACGTTATTTTATATTAATAGTTATATTAAATGTATGTAAAATTTACGCTTTTGCTAATTAAAATTTAATTGATATAATTAAAATAATTAATATAATTTCCGTAATTGGAATAATGCTGGGATAAAATAAAAGAAATATTAAATAATCAATTTAAATGAAAATTTAAAAAATGTTGCCTTGCCAATTAAATGAAATTCAATGAGTTTAGGTAGTAAAAACGCTAAAACTTAAAAACGGAATAAAACTAGAGATGTATGAATAAAAAGAATATTGATAAAAAAATTTTAAATTAACAAAATCACTTAAAATGACCAAAACATGAACTAATTAAATATAAATAATATAAAATATAAAATAACACTTATGAGTATAATAGTACATAATTAATACTTAAATAACACTAATGGCAATTTCTAACTTAAAGTTAATGAATATATTATAGAATAATACAAAAATGAATTATTAATCTGAAATATAGATTCTGACACATAGATTCCATTTAATAAATTATTATTTAGTTATGCATACAAACATCAATAAATGAAAAAAAACTACAATGAGTTTGAATGGTACATTTTTACCAAATTAAAGGCGGGACCTACGCACCTCGGCAGTCTATATCTTGGCAGTAGTCTCCTCTCAGGGATGCAGGTGCTGAAAAAACACGCCGGAAAATAGAGTTTTGCAATGAAGCGTGATATAAAACAGTGTTTTTGAAGCTCCCGGTGTCTCTCACCATTGTTTGCATTCTCCTTGTGCCCACGTGTCTCCGACAGACAGCTCCCGCCGCTCGTGGACGCACAGAGGAGGACACGCGCCGAGGTCGCACGGTTTGCGCTGGACTTCCTCGAACTGGCAGTGCGCGCCGTCGCCCTCAGGAACCAGAGACCTGGGGAACAGAGAGCCGTGTTCACAGACGCCCGCCCGCCGTCACCGGAGCGGCCGCGAGGAACGAGGCGTACCTGAAGCGGGTCCTCTGTCCCGGGCCGCAGGAGGAGCTGCAGGAGGCCCAGGTGGACCAGGAGCTCCAGGTGCAGCTCTGCTCCGCGCCGCAGCTGTGATCGGAGCAGGCGAGCCGGCCGTCTGCGCAGCTGCAGTTATTACAGTCCACCTGATGAGTGCTGCCTGCGGCCCAGCTCTGACCCGACTCATCCACACAGTCACACTGCCACGTCTGAACACACACACCGTCCTGCTGCAGCTGACCTACACACACACACACACACACACACAGTGCCTTAGACTTTTACTGCTTTTACACTGACCATTTTATATTTTTACACTTTCTGATAAATATCATTTACTATTTTAATAATTTTTTTCCCTCCTGGGGATCTTGGGAACTCATGGAAATAAAAAAAAAAAGCATATAAATATATAAACACACACACACACACACACACACACACACATATATATATATATATATATATATATATATATATATATATATATACGCTGACAACTACATAAGCGTGCAAACATGCAATAAATATAATAATATATATATAGACAATATTGGAGTAATAATTAATTTATACTATGTGTGAGAACAGTAGAAAGAAATTTGACTTGTGTTATATATTTTGCATGTAAATTTCTTCCCATGACTAACTGCATGGAAATAAAAACATAAATATATAAACAAACACACACACATATAAATACACACATGCATAAATAAATACACACATATATATATATATATATATATATATATATATATATATATATATATATATATATATATATATATATATATATATATATATATATATGTGTGTGTTTTATCTGCTGGCTGGTGCTATTTTGTGATTCAGTGTTAAATAGAGCTAAAACTATTCAATTCTATTATTTAAAAAAATAAATAAATAAATCATAAATAAATAAAACGAAATTCAGATGCAAAACTGAACTAAATAAGTTACCAAAACTAATAAAACTACAACTGAACTGAAGCTGTTTAGAAATACGGAGTACACAAGAGTTACAGAAAACAGATATGAATAAATAAAATACATAAAAATAGAGCATGCTAGTGTTAAGGCCTTTAAAAAAAAACGTTGTAGCTGTAGGATAAATAAAAAGAAAAGAGAATACGCGAGCAGTAAACGGACGAGTGCTGACCTCGAGGACAGCGGCAGCCCGGCTCACACTCGCTGTTTCTCTGACACTCGATGCCCTGCTGCAGATCCGAGCAGCGCTGAGGACACTCGTTCACACACGACACCAGCTCCTGCCCCGCCGGACAGCCCTCGTCGTCTGAAACACACGCAGGAGAACCGGCATGTTTCCAGAACACGCTTCAGCTCTCGGTCGGCGATGCATTGCATCTCAAAGACATATTAATGGCGAATGATGCTTGATACTTCTGTAATCTTCACGTAAGCATTTACTTTCTGTGTCTCTGACGTAAAAATACGAGCATGCCATCAGGCTTTTTGGCCGGGTTGATATCATTATCTGTGTTAAACTGCACAGCTTCTGCATCAAATGAAGAGTTTTTCCTTAAATGTTTCCCAATATCAGGCTATAAGAGCCATAAAAGTCTGATGGATCACTCAACACTCAAAAAATGCATTTGGCTTTACAAGGTTAAAAATGCTGAAAATGTCTATATTAATGTATATAATATATTTTAATTTGACTTTATGTTTATGCATGTTCCTGTATGATTCATCGGTTAATATTATACTTTTTTAAAAATTTTTTTATTTCTATGCTTCTCAGGTACAGTAACCGTCTCTCGTGTCAATATTTTTACTCAGACGACAATAATAATAATAAAGAAAATGTTTTGTGATGTAAAAAAAAAAAAATAATTGAAAATAAAAAATAAAGCAATTATACAATTAATTAATGATAAATAATATTAATAAAATATATTCATAAAAATATAAATATATACACATATATAAATATATATATTATATTAAAAATATATATATAAATATATATATGCTTATTAAAAAATGCTGAAAATGTCTATATTAATATATATATAATATATTTTAATTTGACTTTATGTTTATGCATGTTCCTGTATGATTCATCAGTTAATATTATACTTTTTTGCGGATGATCAGTGTAATACGAGGCAATAATATCATGACAGAAAGCGTGTTTTCTGCTCGTACCGCAGGGTTTGGTGTTGCAGGCTTTGACCTGGTTCTTCTCTCCTGTACATTTGCGGCCTCCGTTTTTGGGTGGAGGACTGGAGCACGAGCGGGTCCTGATGGAGCGACCTCCGCCGCAGGCTTTATCACAGCGAGACCAAGAGCTCCAGCGAGACCAGCCTCCGTCCACTGAACACAACACAACACCGTCTGACCGCCGCTGACCCACGTACAGTAACCCTCTCTCGTGCTAATAGTTTTACTCAGACCACAATAATAATAAGAAAGAAAATGTTTTGTGATGTAAAAATAATAATAATAATTGAAAATAAAAAAATAAAGCAATTATACAATTAATTAATGATAAATAATATTAATAAAATATTTTCATTAAAAAAATATATATATATATATACATATATAAATATATATATTAAAAAAATATATATAAAATATATATATATACATAAAAAAAAAAATATATATATATATATATATATATATATATATAAATATATATATATATATATATATATATATATATAAATATATATATTAAAATATATATATATATATATATATATATATATATATATATATATATATATATATATATATATATATAAATATATATATATATATATATATATATATATATATATATATATATATATAAATAATAATAATAATCTAATATTTAATTTTTGCAATCTTTTTGCAATGTAAAACTAACTCTACATGGCTTAAATAGTAATAGTATTTATTAAGATTTGATATTTACAAATATACAAAAACAGTAATCATCAATTAATAATAAAAACAATAGTAACAGTTGACACTATGTATAATTTATTTATAATAAATTATTTATTTTCATAATATTAAATGAAATTAATCATACACTAATTTACAAAAATTATTTTCATACTTACAAATATGACTGATTAAAAACTAATAATTAAACATGAAAAAATACCACAAATTATTATTATTATTATTATTATTTAATGAATGTTTCGATTATTTAATTATTTATTTTCAATTAATTAATTACTCAATTATGCAATAAAAGAAGAATATATAGAATTTATACACTGAACTAAACGAAAAGCTATTGCTATATTGTTATCGTTATTATTATTATGTAAACGAATAACAATAATAAACATTTAATATTATTATTAATAATAATAAAAGAAGAATATATCTAATTTTTTTTTTTTTTTTTACAGCTCATACATTTATTCAGGTGTTCTCTCTATATTTTCAGCTTGAACTCACCGCGGCAGGCCCGTATGTTACAGAAGCGGTTTTCCACGTTGCCGTCCAGGATGTCCGGACACCAGGTCCCGTTGACGCCCGGGGCGAGGAAGGTCCGGAGCCGCTGCTGCTGTCCCACGCCGCACGAACGAGAGCAAGAGCTCCACTCGCCCCACTTCATCCACGAGCAGTCCCTGTGAGCGCAGTCGGGGCCCAGGCACACGCCGCCGTCTGACGCACAAACACACCCCACGTCAGCTTTCACCCGTGCACCGCGCCGTTACCCGAAGCGCTGATAGAGCTGACCGTACCGGGACACTGCGGCAGGTTGCAGACCCGCTCCTGACGGGGTTCTCCGGAGCAGCGCTCCTGAACGCACTCCCTGGAGCGGACCTTCAGAGCAGGAGAGGCAGGATCGCCGCAGCTTCTGGAGCACTGAGTCCAGGCCGTCCACGCAGAGAAACCGGCGTCCTCGTCTGACCAGACACGAGCAGAGAAGACAGTCTCATTATGACTAGGATGATTATTAGTGCTGTTATCATCATCATCATCGTCATCATTGCACGCAAACGGACGAACATAACAGCATTACTATTAATCAATTCTTCAAATAAATCAACATAATCATTAATATTTGCAATAAAAAATTCATAAATGAATATTTCACAGTTGTTGTTAATAACAAAAACCAAACTATTAAAGTATATTAATAATAATAATATTAAATGTTTATTATTGTTATTCGTTTACGCATCATCATCATCATCATCATCATTATTATTATTATTATTATTATTATTATTATTATTATTATAAACAAATATCAATAATAAACATTTAATATTATTATTAATAATACAATTATATTATTAATAATTATAAAGAGTATTATTAATGTTAGTAAGAAATTATTAAAACAATTACATTTTGAAATTAACACGTTTATATTATATAATACATTTATTGTTAATATCAAATAAACAAATAATAAACAACCTAAATGATTGATTATGTTACGATTATAGTAATAATTATAGTAATAATAATAATAATAATAGCATGTAAAGTCATAATAAATAAACATTCGTTATAATAATCTTTAATAATATTAATTTTACACTAATAATACACTACTAATAAATGTAATATAACAAAAATATTTTTATAAAAATAAAAATAGTTTTTAAATAAATAATAATAGTTATAATTAAAAGCGGTAGTAAGAATATAATAAAATAAATAAATAAATAATACTATTAATAAAAAAAACATTTAATGAATTAATTTTACACCTAAACAGTCATTACCTGGTAAAGGTGGCTCCTCTGTTGGAGCTGTTACCACTGTAAAGACAGCAAAAAACTTCTGAATTACTAGAAAGTAATGAATAAGCAGTCCAAAGATCATGTGATCCAAATATTCATGTTTCTAGTGAGTATCTGAGGCATGTACGCGGGCAGTCGGGCGTCTGGCAGTAGGCCGTGTCCAGCAGGGGCCCTTCACAGTCTCGGCCCCCGTGAGCAGGACTGGGCCGGTTACAGCTTCTGCTGCGACTCTTCTGACCGAGGCCCCCGCAGCTGAGTGAGCACGGGCCCCAGGGGCCCCAAGGAGACGGACCTCCGTCCCGGGGACACGGAGCCAGAGAGCAGTTCCACAGTCCATGATCACACGAGCTTCAGGAGAGACCGATGTGTTAATGACCGGCAGCAAACCCAGAGTTCTCAATTGATATATATAATCATTTTTCTGTTACCAGGAGCTGCATTCGTGCATCAGCTCCTCTCCGGACATCAGCTCGGACCCCAGTGTGATGTTCTGGAGGTCAGGGGTCAGGTCAGGGGTCGCTGACACGCTTTGTAAGGAGGTCAGGAAGTCGGCGTCCACCAGACATGGGCACTCCTACAAACAAGAGCTTTTTAAAACTTACTGCAAAGCAAACTAGATCAAGACTAGATACACTAATGTAACTGTACCTTACATTAAATATTGCATTACATTTATGCGTCTCAGCAGTATGTATGTTAAATAGTGGCTGGAGGATACATAATAAATCATATATTAAAAACGACATATTTATATTTGTGTTATCAAACAATTAAAAACACACAAAGAAGAGTTGTTTACATAATATAATACATAAAAATATGTTTTTATTTTGTTTAAATAAACTTGCATGCACATGAACAAGTATGTTATGTTTATATATTTTAAATGTATTTATATATAATAAACATTTAATTAATATAAATATATACATGTAAAAATGTAAAAATACATATTGTATGTTTGTGTATTTATATATACCTACTAAATGTACACAGTACACACATATATTATTTTATTGTGGATGTAATTAATCGTTATATATATATATACATTATTGTAATTATCATTAATTATATATATATATATATATATATATATATATATATATATATATATATAATTATAATACATATATATATATATATATATATATATATATATATATATACATTAAAATAAAAACATTTATTAAAAATATATATAATTATTTATACACATATATTTATACACATATTTTTATGCATAAAATTAAACAGTGTAATTAATTAATTATATAAGTTATATATGTGTGTAAATTATATATACTAATTATAAGTATCTTAAATGTTTTTCTAAATATATTAATTCAATATAAATATATACATGTAAATACATTCATATATATATATATATATATAAATTCAACATTATTGTAATATAATACAATACAATACAGTATAATACAGTATAATACAATACATAAACATGTATAAAAAAACATTATTTTATTTATGAATATATTTTATAATTTATTTATTTATATAGTATTTTATTTGTATTTATCTTATGATAATCTAAATATTTAAAAAGCCAAAGGTTGGTGATTTTTGCTGAACTCTAAGAATGAACTGGTCTGTGGTGTATGAGGATGCAGTCTGATGATAAATACTCTACAGCACGTCCTTTCTCACAATCGCCAGCGAGGTGTGTATTTCCAGCATGCATGATATGACGGCGCGCTCACATAAACACAGGACCCGTTGTGCTGGAAGGTGTTGAGCGGACAGTGACAGCCCTCCTCACAGCCCTCCGAATAACAGCCCTCGTGACCTCTGACCTGAGAGCAGCTGAACGGACAGCCCTCGCCGCGCTCACACTCCCGGTAGAGACGGCCGGGGGGACAGCCCACCTCTGACCAACACACACACACACACACACACACACACACACACACACACACACAGATGCATTAAAAGAAACCATCTGATGAGAATGAGCCATGAAGCAAGACTCAAACGCTAGCTAAAATATTGAAATATGCAAATGCATACAGAGCTGGGCTCAAGGACAGATCTCTAAAGATGAGACGGTTTGATGATTTGGAGAGAAGATCACAGGGGATGCTGGGACATTTCACTTTTAAATGAGGACCTTCACGCTGACTGAACGTTAGACGGGTCTTATAGTTTGAGAGCACTTCCTGCTGTCACAGGAGCACGGCTAAACATACAAGGAATCTCATCGTATTAAAAACAGAGAAGAAAACAAACTAATTGCATGAAGGATTTAAGCCGCTTTGAGATCCTGCTCTGCGTCTGTAACATTAAAAAGCTGAATATCCTGTCATTTCTCCATCTGGTGGGTTTTTGAAGAGACTTTACTGCCTGCGAAATCCCACAATCCCAGTCGAAAGAACAAAAACAGCATCTAACAGGCTTGTTAACACTTCATCATGGTATTTATACATATTTTTTATTTATACTTTTATATTTCCACCAAGAAACTAAACAGGATAACTTATTTATTCGCTCATTCGTTTATTCATTTATTTATTATTTAGCATTATTTTCTCCTAAAATTGCGCATTATTTAATTATTTTTTATTTACAATTTACATGTATTTCTTTATTTGCTTATTTTGTCCTAATCACATTGATTGAAACGCTTTGTGTTTTTATTTATTTATTTTTGTTCGTTTGTTTTGCTCCTAATCACACTGATTTAAAAAAATTTTTTTTTTAATTTATTTATTTTCACATCAAGCACTCATCACACTGACAATATTAATGATCATAAAATCTGTTTTGTCTCCTTGATTCTTGCATTTTTTAATTATTTATATTTACAATTTACATGCATTTATTTGTTTGCTTATTTATTTGCTTGTTTCGTCCTAATCCCACCGATGCTCTGCGTTTTTATTTATTTTTGTTTGTTTGTTCGTTTTGCCTGATCACACTGATTTCATTTTTTATTTTTTACTTATTTTGCATTTATTTGTTCATCACACTTAAAGGTCTTAAACGGACATTTTTTGCTAAATATAATTTGCATTATGCATGTAGAATTTTATTTTTTTTTATTATTTATTTTTGCGTCAAGCCCAAACCACGCTAACCGTCTTAATGCCTTTTGTTTCATAATTTTTGCTGTGCTGGAAGCCAGACTCGGGCGTGCTTTATGACCCGGTGTTTGTCGTACCCAGACACACTTGCGTGTTGCAGGTCTTGCTCTGGCGTCTCATCCCCGAACACGGCGGCGTCCGGCAGGATCGGCCGCGGCTCTGAGACCCTCCTCCGCAGCTGACGGTGCAGGCGGACCACGCTGACCAGTCGAACCACGGGCCGGAGTCTGCAGGAGCCAGCGTCATCATCAGACAGAGAACGCAGGGATCCTGTAAGCGAGCGGCGCTACGCCTCCTACTGACTGACCTGAGCAGCTGTGGGTGTTACAGGCTCTCTGCTGTCGGCCGGATCCGGCACACGCTCGGCCTCCGCTCTGGGGGGCGGGGTTATCACACTCTCGCGTCCGGATCGTAGCCCGCCTCCACACTGGGCGGAGCATTCGGACCAGGGAGCCCATTGGCCCCAGCCGCCGTCGACGTGGCAACCGGGAACCGAGTCACACTGCAGGACACCCGCTTCACAGGTGCTGGAGAAAACGGGACGCAGAGATAAAGAAACAATGTTTGGGCCTGTCCTTGTTTATGCCTATGCAGACAGTGTCTAATAAGCTCACTTAGACTTAGAAAAGGAGAAAACTGTACCAGTTCTGACAGTCGTTGCTGACGGTGTCTCCTGGAGTCACATGATGCCAATCTGAAGCGTCCGGCCTCGACCAGGAGACGTTGCCCGTGTCTGATCCTGCAGAGACGTGACGTGTTTGCATTTCAGTGTGGAAAACTTCCATATACAGAGGTTCTGTTTTTATTTAAGGGTCCGTTACGAGTGGATTGCAAGTAATTAAAAATCACTGTTATTAGTAATCAAAAAAAAAAATGAAACATCCACCAAAAATGAAATGAAATAAATGAAAATATTTAAATAATATAAAATGAAATATTTAGTTGCCGGAGTACTAAAATGACTGAAACTGAAATAAAATCTGTAAAAACTGAGCTTATTTAATACAATGTTACACCTAATTACAAAAATGTTCATTAAGATAAACTAAATACAACAAAAACAAAATTACAAAATCTGAAAATAAAATAACCTATTTCTAAATTTTTGTTTAGTTTAAGTTGAAGTACTAAAATTACTAAAACTAAGTGAAATAAAATTTAAAAGTGGAAATAATACCAAAAATGCAATTCATAAATACAAAAATTAATAAAATATTGCTGAAAATCGTAATCGTAAAAGTAATTACTATCTATGTATCTATCTATATCTATATCTATATATATATATATATATATATATATATATATATATATATATATATATATATATATATATATATGTATATATATATATAGGAAGAAATAAGAACATTTAAAAATAATAAAACAAAAATGGAAATAATAAAAAACATACAACAAAATTACTTTGACTATCTTTCTAATTAAAACCAAAATGTAAAATTTAGTGAAATAAATTAAACAAACGCATTGTAAAGTAACTACTATGGAAGAATATTTAAGCATCTTTTATACTGTACCGGCGCTGATGTTGTGATATTTACAGCGGCACAGCTCTCGGTCCACACACACCCCGTCCTGCAGCAGCAGGTCTCCTGGACACCCGCAGGTCCAGCTGCATCCGGGAGAATCCACACACTCCGTGTCCCCGTGAAGATCGGAGCAGGAGCGTGGACAGGGCTTCCCGCAGGGCCACCGCTCCTGTCCTCCTCCGCAGTCTGCAGAAGAGGACAGAAAGACATCACGACAGGGGTCTGGAGGGGTTTCTGGTGATCACGTGACCGGAGGATCAGCTGACCCGAGCAGACCGTGCTGTTATCATGACAGCCCCGGCTCTGACGACTCTCTCCCAGGCAGGACAGACCGCCGAAGCGCGCCGGAGGACTGTCACACTCCCTCCGTCTCACAGACACACCGGCACAACCGTCACACACCGACCACGGGCTCCAGGAGCCCCACGAGCCATGGACTAGAGAGAGAGAGAGAGAGAGAGAGAGAGAGAGAGAGACAGAGAGAGAGAGAGAGAGAGAGAGAGAGAGAGAGAGAGAGAGAGAGAGAGAGAGAGAGACAGAGACAGAGAGACAGAGAGACAGAGAGAGAGACAGAGAGAGAGAGAGAGAGAGAGAGAGAGAGAGAGAGAGAGAGAGAGAGAGAGAGAGAGACAGAGAGAGAGACAGAGAGAGAGAGAGAGAGAGAGAGAGAGAGAGAGAGAGAGAGAGAGAGAGAGAGAGAGAGAGAGAGAGAGAGAGAGAGAGAGAGAGAGAGAGAGAGAGAGAGAGAGAGAGAGAGAGAGAGAGAGAGAGAGAGAGAGAGAGAGAGAGAGAGAGAGAGAGAGAGAGAGAGAGAGAGAGAGAGAGAGAGAGAGAGAGAGAGAGAGAGAGAGAGAGAGAGAGAGAGAGAGAGAGAGAGAGAGAGAGAGAGAGAGAGAGAGAGAGAGAGAGAGAGAGAGAGAGAGAGAGAGAGAGAGAGAGAGAGAGAGAGAGAGAGAGAGAGAGAGAGAGAGAGAGAGAGAGAGAGAGAGAGAGAGAGAGAGAGAGAGAGAGAGAGAGAGAGAGAGAGAGAGAGAGAGAGAGAGAGAGAGAGAGAGAGAGAGAGAGAGAGAGAGAGAGACAGAGAGAGAGAGAGACAGAGAGAGAGAGAGAGAGAGAGAGAGACAGAGAGAGACAGAGAGAGAGAGAGAGAGAGAGAGACAGAGAGAGACAGAGAGAGAGAGAGAGAGAGAGAGAGAGACAGAGAGAGAGACAGAGAGAGAGAGAGAGAGACAGAGAGAGAGACAGAGAGAGAGAGAGAGAGAGAGAGAGAGAGAGAGAGACAGAGAGAGAGAGAGAGAGAGAGAGAGAGAGACAGAAAGTAAATTTTTACTTATCACAACTAAATTATTATAATTATAACTAAATTAACTAAAATTCAACCCTAAATAAAACTTTGAATGAATTAAATTTTCAAATGT
>NC_056722.1:4394892-4414892 GCF_018831695.1 Puntigrus tetrazona | reverse complement strand
TGAACTGCTGAGGCGTCCCGTGAGTCCTGAGCGGACCTCTGCTTCTGCTCCTGTATCCTCCGCCGCAGGGGACCGAACACTCGGACCACGGGCTCCACGGGCCCTTCACTCCTGAGCAGAGAGAGCATGGACATCACACACACACACACACACACACACACTCTTCACAGGAGGCTCTGAGTGCTTTAAACCATGTCTGCTAATATACCAGTGAAGTCATTTAGGTTCAGACAAACAATAAGCTTTTGGATGTGTTTATGTTTTCATTATTATAAATGTACACACACATGCACACACACACACAAATATAAAACACACACACATATACACACATGCACACACATATACACACACACACACACACACACACACACAAATATAAAACACACACACACACACACACAAATATAAAACACACACCCATACACATACATATATAAAACACACACACACACACTCACTCACACACACATATATATTTGTTTATATGTAATGTGTCGGTGCATGTGTGTGTATTATTCTTTATATTATATATATATATAATTATATGTAATTTTGTAATTATATGTAATTATATATATATATATATATATATATATATATAATTAATTTTTTTACTTTTCTTGTAATATATTATTTAACAATATATATTATATTAAAATTGAACAAAAAGTTGATCACAATAAATTAGTATTTTTTTTAGCACTGGGATATAATATTTTGCAGTAGTTTTTATTTTAAATTTTTATTTTTTTAAAGTTTAAGCAAATTTGCTGCTTTGCTCTATTTTATTCAGCCTATATGCATTCTTCAAAATGTGTTTTTTATTATATTAACTTTGTTTTTTATAAATATATGTGTGACTGTAAGTCACAGACTTTGATTTCCCCCGAAGGCGGACCGCTGGGGCCATTCAAGCTTTTATTATGTAACTCTTAACCCGTGGGCCGTGTCGTGATGGGGTCACCGCACCGAAACAAGGCGTAACGCTGCAGGTGTCCAGTCCGATGCGCTCTCCCTCGCACACGCGGCCGCCGAACGCCGGCGCCGGATTGGTTCCTGAGCGATAGCGGCGCCTGATGCCCACGTCACACGTCCGACTGCACGCGCTCCAGGACGTCCACTCGCTCCACCCACAGTCCACTGCAGAGAACAAGATCAGAAAACCCTGCCCACACTGAACAGAGGAAAACAGGACGTGGTGCGTGATCCTCACCGGGACAGGGCTCTGTCCCACACCGCATCTCTCCGTCCACACACGTGCTGTGAGCAGAAACAACACACAGGGGGCTGAACACATCTCTGCAAAAACAGCTTTTAAAACGTAAAGAGCGGTATATTTTATTATGCTATTTTTTTTTTACCCTAATCAAAATAACAGCAGTTTGATTGAGATTAACTGGAATGTACAACAAAAATAATTTAAAAAATAAATTATTTGTTTGTTTTTTGTTATTATATATATATATATATATATATATATATATATATATATATATATATATATATATATATATATGCAACTCTTTCCAACACTCATAAATGTCAGGAGAGGTATAACGCCGTGATTTATTCAAGACTATTTTAAAATCCATGCATTTTTTTAAGCTAAATATATGAAAAAAATGTATTGCTAAAAATGCATTAGTTGCAACAACGATGTCATAAAAATGACCGGTTTTCCATTTATTAGAGTCATATTCTGTAGTCTTTTTATGCACGTAAAAATCAGCAGGAAAACCTGTTTTTATCAATGCATACGTTAATAAAATGTAATGCAGCAATGCATACATCATTATTCTATTTAAATATTTAAGTGAATATTTAAGCACTTAAAAATACATTTTAAAAATGACAAATCTTGTCGGAAAAAAACGCATTATTTGATCAAAGATTATACAAATTGTGAAGCATTATTACAATTCAAAATAACTGTTTTCTACTCTAATATATTCCTGTGATCAAAACTAAATTTTCAGCACCATTACTTCAGTCGTCAGTCTTCAGAAATCATTGATAACATGATTTATTTTAAACAGAAATCTATATGAATGTATTTACTGTCACTTTTTAACGCGTCCCTGCTGAACGAAAATACTACTTAAGTAGCGCCGTCGAGTGATTAATTTCGATTTATTGCATCCAAAATAGACGTTTTTGTCTACACAATATATTTGTTTGTGCCGTGCATTTACATATTCATAAACATATAATACATAAATATATTTAATGCATAAACACAGCCTATTTTTCTTAAATAGGCATTACGTAAAGGAACAAAACTTTTATTTTGAAGTGATTAATCCTGATTAATGTGGAGTAAGTTACCAGTTGTTGCAGCCGTCGCCGGGCAGGCGGTCTCCCTGCATGTAGAGCGCTCCCTTGTGGTAACAGGGGCAGCGGCGGAGAGGCACACACGTGTTGTTGAACAGATAGAAACCCGGAGAACAGTAACAGCCGTCGTAGCACTCGGTGGCGCACTCCACCTCCGCCGCGGCGTCCAGACACACTCGAGGACACGCTCCGCCCTGAGCCAAGCACTGGGCCTTAGACAGGAAGCTCATGCCTTCGGGACACACTCCTGCAGCGCACACACACACACACACACACACACACTCGGGTCAAACGCGCACAGCAGCAGAAGCCACGCGGGCGTCTGAGGGATTTACCGGAGCAGGGTTGGACGTTGCAGTCTCGTGTCTGTATGTGCGGCCCGGGGCAGCCGAGGCCTCCGTAGAGCGGCGGGGGAGAGCTGCAGAAGCGCTCTCTCGTCTGAACGCCTGAGTCACACTCGGACGAACACACAGACCAGCTCGACCACGAGGACCAGCCGCCGTTCACTGCGGTCACACCAGAGACAGACGTCACACACACATAGAAATCAGAGCTTTTTTTTTTCATGGAAAAAATTTTTTTGTTATAGATTTACATTTTTTATTTAGATTTAAATGTCATATTTGTTTCCACTTTAACAAAGAATTAAATTATTTTCTGTTTGTAACATTTTAATTTTGTAACATATATTTTATTTTTATATATACAGTTCATTCATTTTAGAATCTTATTTTTATTCATTTTATTTAATAATTTTTTTATTGTGAATTAGCCATCTTTGATTTTTTTTTTACACTATATGATTTAATTTTTTTGTTACATTTTAACTATTTTTTTAATCTTTTTATATACTATTACTATCAGGTCTAAATGATTTTATTTTAGTTTTAGTTTTAGCTAAATTTTCATTTTATGTGCTTTTGTTTTTTTGTTTTGAATACTATACATATATACATATACATATATATATATATATATATATATATATATATATATATATATATATATTTTATATATATTTATATATGTATATATATATATATATTAATACTATATATATATATATATATATTTTATATTTATATATTTATTTTTTGTTTTTGATTAGTTTTTGTTCTAATTTTAGTAAGAGTTTTGTCATTTTTGATAGTCATTTTAATCATTTTATTTGAGTTAAATTTTTAAAAACTAGTTTGAGTTCAGTTTCCGTTTCGTCATTTTATTTCGGTTTTAATTTGAATAAAAAAATTGAAAGAGTTATATTGAATAGAAACGTTTGTACTAACTGTTAATAATAATAAAACTGTCAATAATAAGCTACATATGATATATTATTAATATGTATTTGAAGTGTTGTATGAATCTTGCTGTATATTTCAGCCATACTGATAAGCAGCGCTGCACTGATTTGTAGGGTGGCTGTAATCGTACCGGGGCAGTGGATGGCGTTGCAGGGCTCGTGTTCTTCCGCGTCTCCTCCACAGGAGCGTGTGTGGTTACAGCTCCTGAAGCGCCGCCTCAGGCCCACGGCGTCCACGTGACGGAAACACGTCTTACTGCAGTCGGACCACAGCGTCCACTCGCTCCAGGACAGCCCCTCGGGACCTGAACAGCTCACAGTCAGCGTCTGCTCTCACACTAGTGACGTACAGCGAGGGTGTGCGCTCAGACGTTACCCTCGGAGCAGGGCCCCGCGTGGCACCGCCGGGCCTCGGCAGAGTCTCCTTCGCACGGCTCCACCTTCAGCGCCGACACCGGACTCAGAGGAGACCTGTGCAATCGTTCGTTCACTCATTCGTAACTCGAATGACACGCGTGGGAATATGCATGCATTTTTTAAAGCCGATGAAAACGTGCATAAAAAGACTACAGAATATGACTTTGATAAACGGAAAACCATCACCTTCGTGACATCGTTGTTGGACTGGAAGCGGAATAAATAAGCTTTCCGTTGCATACGGTTTATTAGGATAGGACTTAAAATGGAAAATAATCTGAATATCGGGAAAGTCACTTTTAAAGTTGCACAAAGTTCTTGGCAGTGCATGTTACTATTCGAAAAGTAAGCTTTTATATATTTACAAGAGCAAATGTAAAAAATATGATTTCTGCTTAATGTCCTTGATGCTTTTCGAGTGCATTTTGATGCATTTGATGCTTCATGAGTTTTGATGCATGCATGCATTGTTGGCAATTTCTGCAGATATACCTGTGCTGCTTTGAATAACTATATAATCAAAACAGCTTACTGGTTGGTGCTGAAAACTGATTTATCCCGTATTGCTGGATATCGCTGCCTATGACTGCGTTCACCTGTAACGGTGCTGCACTCCTGTCCCGCAGCCGCTGTCACATGACGTCCACGAAGACCAGGCCGACCAATCACAACGAGCGACACAGCTGGATTCATCGCAGGTGACCCGGCCTTCTTTACACACACTGCGTGATTGGATGAACATCATTTAGCGCGTTTATAGCATTAAACCCTGCAGATCACCCGCTTATGCATCGACTGAATGCACTGACCACGTGCTGCAGCTGCCGTTACTGACTTCCTGTCCAGGCTGGACGACCGAACCCTCCCATAAACACTCACACTTACTGCCATTGACACAGCGGCCATCTTGCAGGAAGAGTCCAGGAGGACAATAACATCCTAAACAACAAAAGAACGATCATATATACAGAAATCATGTGTTATCATTTCTGTTTTGTATAATAATCATTTACTCATAAAATACAACATTAATATGGCTTTTCAAGTAATATTATTATATAAATATTAAAATAATTATTATTAAATTATATATATTTTAAAAAATAGAAATGTTTTATTATTACATTAAATTATTTGTTTGTATTAAAATAATACCTTTAATATAATAAATTAAATTAACATAAATTTATACATCGAATACATCGAAAATTAAAGCTTTTAGGTTACATAATAAATGTGCATATATATATATATATATATATATATATATATATATATATATATATAAAAATATATTTAATAATAATATAAACATAAGATATTTTTCTTAAATATATAAATGCATATATTTGTATTTATATATGCACATAATAAATATATACAGTACATTTATTTTGGATGTGATTAATTGCAATTAATTAAAATTAAAAATAAAAAATACACACACACACATATATATATATATATATATATATATATATATATATATATATATATATATATATATATATATATATATATATATATATATATTACAGTTAAAAATATTAGTTAAATACCATACTAGAGGACAATACATGATCTCTAAAATACTGATTAACTGTAATAAATGATTTTATTAACAGTCTTAAGATGGAGCTGAGTTTGTACCTGTGGTGCAGTTTAAGGTGCAGTTTCTCTCAGAATGGAGGTCAGAGCAGGTCACGGGACACGGGTCGATGTTTCCCGCCAAACAATCCGACTCCCGCACCAGGATCCTTCCTCCGGAGCAGCCTGCGGCAGACAAACATTCTGCATGAGCTCCCTGAAGCCGAGCGCCTCTCCCCGCAGCGTCCCCTGAGAAGGCTCACCGCTCTGTGCGTGTGTGTCCGGCCCGCAGGACTGCGTGTTACACGCCTGCGTCTGCCTGCTCATCCCCTCGCAGTCTCTCCCGCCGTTTTTGAGCGGAGGGTTGGAGCAGGTCCTGTTCCTCGCCGTCAGTCCTCCGCCGCACCGGACGTCACAGCCGGACCACTGCGTCCACTCCGACCACTGACCGTCCACTGAGCACACAGAAAACCATGAGCCCTGCGGTTCAGGGACTTTTAAGCATCATCATGTTTGCGGCTGACGATCCTTTTAGCTTCCTGTTTGATTAACGTTAATGACAGACAGCCCAAAAGTTCCCTAAACTTAAGATATAACAAATTAAGTTTGCATGCATAGTTAAATATATTTAGCTTTCAGTCCATCTGTGTATATGTGCACGTGTCTGTACAAATAAGCATGCTTCTAGATGTTTCATTACTATTGGGATCACTAGACGAGCGCTCAATGAACTCATTTTTGTAAAAATCGAACATTTATTTTTTACTTTTTTTGCCTGAAGCTCACAATCAGCCCGTGCGACATATTAAAAAAAATCCAAAAATTAGTTTTCTTTATAAACATGGATATGCACACGCAAAAAGCGACACAATTCAACTCTTTATAAAGGATATAATCAACACTTCACTTTGCATACTGACGATGCATCGATAAAAAAAATGATAATATTATATATTTTGATCTATAAAAAAAAAAAAAAAAAAAAAAAAAAAATATATATATATATATATATATATATATATATATATATATATATATATATATATATATATATATATATATATATATTTTAAGTATATTTTAAGTATATTTATATTAAGTATATTTTAAGTATATTTAAGTTTCTCTTAACCCCAATAGAGTTCATTCTAATAAATCTGATTATTTTAAATTTAATTGAATGATATATGCTATGTATATATATATATATATATATATATGAATTAAAATAAATTTAAAAAAAGTATTTTTTCAGTATTTTTAATGCACAAAATGTTTGCATATTCACAACAGTTCTATAATTATATATGGAATATAAACACAGATGTGAAATGCACTGTGAGTCTGTACCGGGACAGGCCTGCAGGAAACAGGCTCGGCTGTCGAACTGCGCTCCTCCGCAGGATCCACCGGGCCGGGCGTCCCTCAGCAGGGTCCTCTGGCGGAAGAGCGACCCCAGGCCGCACGAGGAGCTGCACTGACTCCAGGACGTCCAGGGAGACAGGATACAGTCGACTGCGGGACACAAACAGACCTCTCAGTCCCGGCCCGAGATCGGCGCCCGAGGTGTGTGTGTGTGTGTTTCTGGACTCACAGCAGTCGCTCTCGTCCGAGCCGTCGCCGCAGTCCCTGCGCAGGTCGCATCTCTTCTCCGAACTCACACACTCGCCGCTCCGGCAGCTGAACTGTTTGGAGGAGCAGCGTCTGGGAAGAAGGGGGCGCTGAGAGGGTGTGACGGAGCCTGAGGACAGAGAAGGACGGGTTTTCAGCTCGTCCTTCATGCATAACATAAAATACGCTCAAATGATAAATGTGCATCGCCAAAAAGTAAAACCTGAAGGAAAAAACATATTCTGATGTAATAATAAAACAAATACGAGGCAAAACAAAAAATTGTTCAAATAAAATCCTTAGCAATGCATGTTACTAATCAGAAATGACCTTACAAATGACATACACTAGTGTGCAGTTTTTTAAATAAGTTAACTATAATATAATATAATAACTATATAATCAGCACAGAGCGTTAATAAAAACATTTTCAAAATTCCAACTAATTTTGACCGTGTGGAAAAATAATTGCATTTTTTTTTAAGTAAATATAACATAATAAAAACTTAAAAATCATACGTGAACTTGAGAAATGTTGTCACGGTTGAAATAAAGTAAGTGCTGAAGTAGTAATAAATATGTAAATAAATACAAATATTTAAAATGGTCGCGCTGTTAAACGAAGCCCACAATTAATAAAAACGACAAATGCACATACCAAAATTACTAAAACAAAACATTAGAATAAAAAAATAATAATAATAATAATAATAACAATAAATGCAAAAATAAGCAAATTCAAAATATTACTAAATATTTTAACGGTACATAAATTATAATAATATATTAAATTAATTAAGTTAATGCTGGACTGGAAATCATTTTATCTCTGCATACTTGATTTACCTAAATGCATTAACGCTGCGCGCTGAAATAAAGTCATCGTTTAAAAGATAAAGCTCTTAAACAAGTTCGAGACACTTGACTGTAACTGAACCGCTCCGTTTAGTTTCTAAAGATGTTTCACCGCAGCGGTCTTCATCGGATCCGTCCGGACAGTCCTCGCGTCCGTCGCACACCACGGCAGCTTCAACGCAACCGAACGCCCTGCAGGAAAACTGGCCTTCCACGCACAGGATTCTGGGTAAACCGTCATCGGCGGGCGTAGGCGTATCCCAGGAGCCTTTGGGAAAACGCGTTACAGTGTGAACTATCGTTACGCAGCGGCGGCTGCCGGGTCGAACGCTCTGAACGCTCACCTGTCGTGTGGGAGAAGGGTGTAGCTACTCCTGGGCTGCCGTCCTGAGGACTCCGGGTGTGAAGTCCTGGGCGTCCGGTGGTGTAGTTATAGCGAGCAGGACTTCCTGTTGGGCCGCTCTGTAATCCTGGGACACCCGGCGGCGCTGTGGTCACTTTGGCGGTAGGGGTGACCGACTCATCTGAACAGAACCAGGAAAACAACCACTCTGGTGTTTGCAAACAACATTTTGTTTCTTCTCCTTGAAGTTGATAGAATATAAAATTGTTGTATAACGCGCTTTTAATAGATCACCCAGAAATGAAAATCGTCGTTTATTCACCCGCGAGTAGTTCTTTTTTTTTTTTGTGACGTTTTGAAAGAAGTTTGTGACCGGGCTGTTTTGGTCACTGTTGACTTCCATAGTAGGAGAAAAAAATACTATGGAAGTCAATGGTGACCCAAAACAATTTTTTTTTAAATACCTTGCTTTGTGTAAAGAATTGGAATAAATAGAGGGGGAATAAATGACAGCAGAGAATGCTATTTTTAAAATTATTTTAAACATATTAATTAACTATATTTTGTGCATATATTTTACAAATATTTAATTTTATTCAGAATGCAAAATAGTTTAAATTAATATATATATATATATATATATATATATATATATATATATATATATATATAATTAAAATGTGCATTAAAAATTGCATGGATTTTTTTTCACTGTTTGTTGACGGCAAGGTCATTATGGGTAACTAAAAATAACACCACAAACGTTTGAATAAATTCAATAAAAAAATGCGTTAAATTTTCATCTGGTTGCCATAGCAACATTTCTCATTTTCATTTAGTTTAACTCAAAGCACCAAAATGCACCAAATTAAAATTGGAACAAAAGCGTACGATTTAGGGACAGATGTTACTTTTAATAGTAAAAATGACAAATTGTGACTAAAATTTAAGCAAAAATTAAATGTTTTTAAAAAAAGGATGACAGTATACCGGTAATATGAAAAGAACATCGTATTACGGGGAGAGTTTGGGGTTTTAATGTGTGAAAAAGTCCATCATAACGTCACAAAAAAAAAGCAATTATCGTTAAAATGTGTTCTTGATGTGGAAGTAAAGCTAAAAGTGAGCAGACGTCACCTCCTCTACAGCCCAGCACCTCCACACGGAGATAGAAAGTGTGCCGAAACTCTACAGGAACGATCCGGAGGAACCGAGCCCGGACCAGTCTGTCCAGCCAGCGCGTGACGGGCGTCCGGCCGACCATCCTCACCTCGAATATCTGACACGGACACAACAGCGTGCATCACTCACAGGTTTAGACCTTCCACCATAACCACCGAGCCTGGGCTGGCTTACCTTCGGAAGAGAGCCTCTGTCTCCGGTCTCCGTGAAGTCGACGAAGCGCTCGTCCGGCGAGGCGAAGGTCAGCCTGTATTTGGTCAGGTATCCCCACGTGCGCTCGCTGCCCTGCGTCACGACGCCCGAAATCCACGTGGGCTCCAGGAAGTCCACCTGGAAATACGGGTGAGGGTCTCCGGGTAACGGACTCCACCCGGGCTCCATCACCATCCTGAGAGGGGACATTTACAAACACAACTGTGTCAGGCTACGTGCAAAAAAAAAAAAGTTGTGTGCTTCTTTATTTCATTTGCAAGATGCAATGATGCTCATATTTTGTCGGTTCCGTTTATAATCTGAACTCATCGTGAAGTACTCACACGTTGGGTACGACGTTGAGCCGGCCTGCGTCTGCGGGATTATTCTCTCTGTATGAGGACGAGGTCAGCTGACCGTAATGGACACGCCCATCCTCCAATCCCAGAGCAGAAGAACAGACACCTGATGAGCGACAGGCAGGTGAGAGTCAAGTTACTACAGTTTACTAAAACTTGCGATTAATCATATGCAAAATAAATGTTTTATAAAGGCTTACTTAATATATGCATGTATACTGTGTATGCTTCTTATGCATATAAATACAAATACATGTATATATTTAAGAGAAATAATCAATGTGTATATATTAAATATATTATTGAAATATATTATATATTTTATACACTAAATATATTATTAAATATATTTTATATGTAATAAAAATTTAATATATATATATTTATATATATATATATATATATATATATATATATATATATATATATATATATATATATTTTTATATATATATATATATTTAAAATTATATATATATATAATTATAATTATAAAATTAATTATATACTTTTAATATATATATATATATATATATATATATATATATATATATATATATATATATATATATATATATATATATATATAAACCAGAAAAAGTTTTGTTACCAGCTAAAATGTTAACTGGATAAAAAAATGAATAATATATATTTTAATAATATATCACATGAGTTCCTACCTTTCTGAGCAGGTCCTCCTTCCTAGGAAACGCAAAAAAAAATTATTGAACAATTTAAAATGTATTTCCAGGATTAATTACAAATATGTATCTGATATACAGCTGATAAACAAAAAAAAGCAAAACACACAACTGGACAGCAGAGGTCACAATAGTGCTGCTTAAGCTCTAGAAACATTTCTGCTATATTATATAAAAGAAAATAAGGCGTATTTAAGAAATGTTTTCTATTTGTTAAGCTATGTAAATATTGACATGATTTTTTATATTCATATTTTCATCATTTTTGAAGTGATATGGCTGCACTGGGTTGGCACGCTTGTTTTAAACAGGTTAAATCTCACGGTGGTGGTCCTGAGAGGGGCAGCGGTGGGGGTGACGTGGGTGATATTAGTGTGTTTACAGTCTCTCTCATCCGCTCCGTCAGGACAGTGAGGAAGTCCATCACAGCGGCGCTGCGCCTCAATACAACCCCCCGGGGGAGGACAGGAGAACTGACCCGACAGACAGACCCCGGGCCCTCTGCTGGGAGTTCCTGGACAAATAAATATTTATTTATTTATATTTATTTATTTCGTAAAAAACGGAAGCCTACTTTTATCAGAGTTTTGCACTGTGACATTATAAAAAAAAAATTCCCTTCGAATTATGACTATTTTTAATGGTGATTTTCATTTTAAATAAATGCATTATTGACATGCAGTATTTAAATCTGATGCAATTCCTTACATTTTGCTTCTGGGCTGAAATGTATTACAATTAGTGCTGTCAAATAATTGATCACATCCAAATTATAATTATAATGTGCGTGATTTGTGTATATTTATTATGTGTATAAAAATACACACACATACAGCATATTTTTATGTTTACATGTTTTTACACGTATGCATTTACATTCATCTAATTTAAATCATACATAAATATATTTAATATATAATCGTAACACATTTTTATTAAATATATACGTGCACTTTTATTTTGGATCTAACAATTAATCACGGTTAATCGTTTGACAGCACTAATTGTAATAATTAACAATATATTTTCAAGCTTGATAAAACAACAAACAAACAAACAAAATCAAGGTCTGAAGATATTACAGATATCTACGACCACAGCTGTTATTTTATAGTATCATTAATATACCATTATAATATTTATTAATATTTTAATTACTTATTATATATATATATATATATATATATAATATAAAATATATATAATAATAAATAATATAAAAAAAAATTAAATTGTTTAATTTGTTTTTAATTTAGTTTTCATTTAAGTTTTAGTAATTTTTATTATTATTTTTATTAGAAAATGGGAACTAAAAAAACTAAATCTAAGCTAAAACTTCATATTTTTAAATTTAAATTATCGTGGATTTTTACTAATATTTTGTGCTGTTGTTAATGGTAGTAACACTGGTACCCACCGCAGTTGAGTTCGTCTGTCCCGTCACCGCAGTCGTCGATCCCGTCACACAGCGCTCCTTGTGGACCAGCAGGAACACAGCGGCCATTACCGCATTGAAACTCGCTTTCTTTACAGGGACGCAGCGGCGGGATGGGGGTCGACCACGCATGCTCTGATGGGAATGAGGGGAATTTTAGATGCATTTCAGACACCTAAAATGTAATGGAGAAGGAAACTGAAGATACCATCAGTACAGCCCATGACTTCGGCTCTCAGATAGATTCCATTCTGAAAATCATGAGGCAGAATTCGTATGAAGCGAGCCGACACCATCCGATCCAGACGGGCCAAAGCTATGCCACGGTCGTCGCTGTTCCCCAGAAACACCTGAAAGAAACGAATACATACACCTGTTTCTTAAAGGTGCAGTATGTAATATTGACAGCTAGTGGTTGAAATGGGTACTGCAGTACAAATACCTTCATACAAAATTAGCCTACACAAAATATTTTTTTCTGTCTTTGAGAGGGCTTGTCGGGGAAAACAGAAAAGAGCAATGTGTCTGTAGTGTTTTGAAGTGATTTTGAGTGATTGTACGTCACCTTCGCTTTGGGTCTGGCGTCTGTGATCAGCTCTTTATATGTGAACCACTGATGACCGTCGCTGCTGAACTGCAGATAGAAGCTGGAAACAAACGTGTCAAACACACCACCACCCTGCGTCAAAACACCTGCAACACCAAGCAAATAACCAACACGTTACGTTTATTAAACTTTATTATGGAATGCAAAGTTATGGTCTTGCATCATATTTCAGCACCAGAAAAACGACTAAGAACAACCCGGCAAATGCCAAGAGAACTCCACAAAATGCCTCTAGCAACAACAATGTTCTAGTGATTACCCATGAGCTGCCTAGCAATGCCTCATCAACCATCCAGAATTCCCTAGAAACTACACAGCTCCACCCTAGCAACCACACCAATAAACCTAGAAACAACCTAGAAATGCCCTTGTAATCACCCAGCACACCCTAGAAAGCACACATCAAAGCCCCAGCAACCACCATCTAGGAACCACACAGCAACACATAGCAACTTGTTAGTAACTGCCTAGCAACCTCCTGCAAAACCTCATGAACCACCCTGAATACCTTAGCAACCACCTAATAACACCACAGCAACCACCATAAACCCTAGTAACTACATAGCAACACCCTGGCAACCACACAGCAATCACCCAAACCATCCAAGCAACTGATTAGCAACCTCCTAGTAACAACAAAACAACACTCTATCAACCAACATGAACAGCCTAGCAACCGCCTAATTACCACTATGAACCGTAGCAACCACTTTGATCACCATAGCAACCTCCTAGTAAACACATAACAACACCCTAGCATCCACTCTGTGCACCCTACTATAGCAACCTCCTAGTAACTAAATATGCAACCCTAGCAACCACTAAGAATGCCTCAGCACTCACCTGGTAACCACTCTGAAAACCCTACTGTAACAACCTCCTAGTAACCACATAACAACACCTTAGCAACCTCCTAGTAACCACATCACAACACCTTAGCAATCACCCTGTGCACCCTACAGCAAGCTCCTAGCAACTAAATAGCAACACCCTAGCAACCCCCCAGAACACTTCAGCATCCCTCTGATAACAACCCTGAAAACCCTACTGTAGCAACCTCCTAGTAATTACACAGCAACACCCTAGCAACCACCCTGAACACCCTAGCAACCTCCTGGTAACCACATAACAACACCTTAGCAATCACCCTGTGCACCCTACAGCAAGCTCCTAGCAACTAAATAGCAACACCCTAGCAACCACCCAGAACACCTCAGCAACCAACCGGTAACCACCCTGAAAACCCTTAGTAACCACAAAGCAACACCCTAGTAACCACCCTGAAGCCTACTGCTGACTGCTCACACAGCAAAATGTACTAATTATTATCATTATTATTTATGCTTTTTGCAGACTGTAACTTGTAAATGCAATTCATTTAAACACAAAGCATTGTTACGTCACTAAAGTCCACTGAAATGAAGAGCAGGGAAATATGATCGTGATTCTGTATGCAGTTAAAGGAGCTGCAGCCAGTGACCTGTGATGTTGTAGTGTCTGAGCAGGTCTATCTGGAGGTACGGCCCTTGGGACGAGTGTCTGTGCTCCTCAGGGGCCCCGGGCGGGAGCTCTCTGTACTCCTCCGGCTCCGGGCTCCAGCCCTGCAGGTCGCTGTGAGGGTCCCGGGCGTGCAGGTGTCCCGCCGACGGAGGGTGACCGGGCTGATGGGACGAGGCGCTGAAACTGCTGGCGGGGAGCGACTGAACGCCCAGAGCAGACCAACACTCATCTATAAAACAACACACAGAATACACACAGAGTTCAGATTCAAAGCAGTGAAGACACCTTTATACTATACCATACACATGAAGGACGCTAGTCAGAAGAAGTCGTACAGCATTTTCACATTTAAAGAACTTTCATAGTAACAATGTGCATTTGCAAGCTTTTTTTACTTTCCCCTCAAAAGCTACAGAATACATGTTTCTCAAGATACAATAAATGTACAGTTTAAATGAATATAGGATGAATATGTAAGCATCTAAAATAGAATTTAGGACAGTATAAAATCTTTTTATTTTTCAAAGCTTTGCAGTTGAACTATAATAGGCCCATATCTAAACTATGTGGTTTTTTTCAAGCATTCGGAGACATTATTAACTGAACAATTAAAATATTTTCTGGAAATAAATAATATTTCTTCTTTTCAGTCTGGATTTAGAAAGCAGATCACAAAATTGTGGCACTACCTCAAATTAAGTTAACATATTTTATACGTGTTAATTTCATTTTTAAAGTAATAGAAATGCATAAACAATATTAAAATGTAAATATCTACTATTTAAACACTATTTAAAGTAAATTTTTTAATAGCTGGTAAACTAATAAAACAATTATAGTTTCAAGCAGTATATTAGTTATTATGTCACACTTTGAGAGAAGTCAGTAAAAATAGCACGTCTTATTATTTTATTTAAATTTTTTTTTTTATGTGCATTTTAATTACACATTGTATTTTGCGCTTTTGGGTTACAGGGGATAATGGATAATGCCGTGGCATTTTTTCTAGCTATTTTCCTTAAAATCGATCAAACTACAAACAAGATGCATCCTAAAGGAATCAAAAAATCTTCTGATTTCCCCCTGTTCTGTTATTTAGATGGAAAATGTTTGGCTTTTTATTGTTTGAGTCAAAAGTGGCCAAATAAAGTTGGGCTTGTTTGGCGCTTTTTTGGAAGAAGAGGTCGCTAGGGTCGTTTAAAGTTGCTCTGTGTAGCAACAAAAGCGCTACAGGACTGGTACCGAGGTGTGTTGGAATGAAACTGACCTGCAGGAGGCAGAGGGTACGTGGGGACGGTCGGGGGGCCCCCTGGTGGTGCGGAGGGCCCCGGGGTTACTGGCAGGGTCACGGGTGTAGAGGTCACGATAGCGCTGCCGTTGCCTGACAGTGAATGAACGTCAGCGTTATGAATGCAAAAACCACTAGCAGAAAATAACAGATATGACAGATATGCTAGACCTTTTTCTGCACAATAGCAACACTCGTCTTCTTCCCCTGGAGTCAGAATATGACCCTGAACCGGAGAAAGAAAAGGTTAAACCTGAACATGCAATACCAAGGATGATTGTTAGTTATGACATTAAAGAGTAATATATAGCATTTATTAATAAATAATCATTTACTGATAAAATATACAACATTTTAGCTCATTTTTAGTCCGTTTAAAAAATCTACACACATGCACACACGCACATTCGGTCTTTATAATGTGATAAATACCAGGCACACACACACACACACACACACGCACAGACGCACACACACACACGCACGCACACACACACACACACACGCATATGCACACACACACGCACACACACACACACACAGGCACACACACACACACACACACACACACACACACACCACATATGCACACACACACGCACACACACACACACACACACACACACACACACACACACACACACACACACACACACACACACACACACACACACATTCACATGTCTTTATAATGTGATAAATACACACACACACACACACACACACACACACACACACACACACACACACACACACACACACACACACATACACACACACACACACACGCACACACACACGCACACACACACGCACATTCGGTCTTTATAATGTGATAAATACACACACACACACACGCACACACACACGCACACACACACACACGCACACACACACACACACCACACATACACACACACACACACACACACACACACACACACACACACACACACACACACACACACACACACACACACACACACACATACACACACACACACACACACACACACACACACACACACACACACACACACACACACACACACACACACACACCTGTGGGCATCCAGTGGCAGTGTAAGGGCAGTACGGGACACACTGCACCGTGAGGTTGGGCAAACACTGGCACATGTGACACTGACCGCCTTTCCAGCGCTCGCCCACCGCACGCGTGTGTCCGTGATCTTCACACTCGCCGCACGGCTCCGTCTGACAGCTGAGAACACACACGCGGCATGAAAACACACGCACGAGACATGCCAAAGAGCGCAGGTTCTAGGGAAAGCTTGCACTAATCGTCTGTATAAAGCAAGCAGTTGCAATCTGCTGAATGCATTAATACTATTAATCCAAACATCTGCTGTAGCTGAACGGCTCGTGTGTGTTTTACATTTAACAGACATTCAGGATGCATTGCAACATGTTAATACTAACCGTCGAGCTTTCCGGTAAATCCCACGGCATTGCCGGCCGTTGCCGTGTTTTGAGGGGTTGTTGGGGCTGCGGAAGGACCACTGGACGCTCTGGACTCCACACGGACCCAAACACTCGCCCCACTGAGACCAGGACGACCAGCCACAGTGAACTGATGAAAACACGGGAAAATCAGAACGATTGAGCAAAAGCGTGTAGCCAATGATGGCTTTGCTGGTATCACTGATATTAAAAAAAACAAATGCATTTGTTACAGATGGGTACATGAGAAATCTGTAAATATTTGTGATTAAAAAAATCATTTATTAAATTGAATAAACAAACAAACAAAAAAAACAACAAGAGCAAAATAAAAAAATTATATATAATATATATATTTAATACATTTTATTTGTTTACCTGCATGTAAAGCGAACATTAACCAAACCCTTGTGAAATTAAATAAAAATTACAATTATTAATCAATTAAAAACATAAATAAAAGGAAGAATATTTTTAATACGACTTAATACGGCTGACTTATATTTTACAGTAAAAGAACATTTTTAAAACAACTTAAAATATAATTAAATATTTTTATTATTTAAAATTAGTATAAATAATAATTAAAAATTAAATTAAAAGAATGATTTAACAAGTATTATCAAGAAAGCATGCAATAAACAAATTAACAATTTTTTGATTGCTAAAAATAATTATTAAAATAATACAAAATGTAACTAATTTACTTAAATGAAACCCTTTCAAATAAAACATGTTATTAAATATTTTATATGTCATGAGAGCATTAACTGAGATCAGAGATGTGTGAATGTTTTATTAAATGACCACTGAATGATGTATATCTGAAAGTATAAGGTTTTCTTGCGGGGATAAGGCATGCCGTTTGGTCAGTATACAAAAATATGTGTGTGTGTGTGTGTGTGTGTGTGTTCACCTGAGCACTCTGGGTTGGTGTGACAGCGCTGGGCTCGTCCTCGCTCACACACACACACGTCACAGCCCACTTTGACCTGCTGACCGGGCCAGTATCGAACCCCAGACACCTCACACACACACTCCTCCGGCCGGACACACTGCTGCTCGTGATTCATGACCTTCCCGTCAGGACACCAGCAGCCTGACGCAACACACCGGAGCCAAACAGCAAACAGTACATCAAAACAATACTGTTTCTGTAAAACAACAATCTTCTGCATTTATGAAAGGCCCTCGGTGATGACTGTGGTTAACGACTCACCTGTGAAACACCCGGAGTTGAGGTCACATGTTGCCGCCCCGGATACGTGAGCGCAGGTCAAAGGGCACGGAGCACAGCTGTGTCTGACGAGGCCCGCAGGACAGGAGACGTTAGAGCAGCCATCCTGAGGACACGGCTCTGAAAAACACATCTGTGCTCAGAGCAGACCTGCACCGCTGTATACTGTACATCACTAAAACACTGAAACACTGCTCTGAGACTGAAAATAAAATATTAAATATAAAATATTGTTCGGTAAATCTGATTCTAGATAGTTTTTTTTGTGATGTTATTTTATTAATATATATATATATATATATATATATATATATATATATATATATATATATATATATATATATATATATATATATATATATATATATATATATATATATATATATATATATATATATATATATATATATATATATATATATTTTAAATATATTATATATTTTTTTCTGTTTTCATTTTAATCTTATTAATGTTTTTACTAAATATTTTTACTTAATTTATGAACAACTATGGACATAGAAAGTATTATTTATTTTAGCTTTTTTTTTATTACATGTTTAATAAAAAATAATTTTTTTGAAATTTTTTGATTTTATTTTATTTTAAAATGTATTTTCAGTTTACAGAAATAACCTGTGGTAATATATATATATATATATATATATATATATATATATATTACAATCTATATGGACATAGAAAGTATTATTTATTTTAGCTTTTGACATTTTATTACATCAAGTTAAAAATGAAAGCTATAATAAAAAAATAATTTTTGAAATTAATTTTGAAATTATTTTATTTTATTTTAAATGTATTTTCAGTTTACAGAAATAACCTGTATATTGATATATATAATATATATATATATATATATATATATATATATATATATATATATATACACACACATAAATAATAATTCTAAATCATAAATAAAAGGAAGAATATTTTTAATATGACTTAATATGGCTGACTAATAATTAAGGATATTTTACAGTAAAGGAACATTTTTAAAGCAACTTAAAATATAATTTAAAATTTATATTATATCATTTTATATATATAATCGCTACAATACTAAGATTATATTTGTTCATAATAGACTACAGTCAATTAAAATCAATTGACATGTTCCAAAAAAGGCCAAGATGGCTATAAATGGAGGTAGACCAGCTAAACCAGTGTGATTGAACTTAAGCGGTTTATCTGCTCTGGTTCTTACTGATGTCGGTAGTCAGGTTGGTTTCTCCAGGAAGTTCTGCGCAGCTTCTGCCTCCGTTCTGAGGTGGAAAACACTCTCTCTGTCGAACTTCAACACCGCCACAGTCTGTACTGCAGTTAGACCACGTGACCCACGGCAGCCAGCGGCCATCGACTGTCAGACGGAAGAGAGAGCTTAACATCTGTCAGCAGAACACTGATGCATCAGGTGTGTGTGTGTGTGTGTGTGTGTGTGTGTGTGTGTGTGTGTGTGTGTGTGTGTGTGTGTGTGTGTGTGTGTGTGTGTGTGTGTGTGTGTGTGTGTGTGTGTGTGTGTGTGTGTGTGTGTGTGAGTGTGTGTGTGTGTGTTACCGGGGCAGGCGGTGGA